>NW_025228927.1:0-721 GCF_018294505.1 Triticum aestivum
TTGGGGTTCAACAACTATGAAATCGCTTCGGGGCCCCCAAAACGGTGAGTAATAGTCCACGAAACAGGTCAGATTTGGCCAAAATTGTGAGTGTTGACGACGAACACATAAACGCACCCCGGGGTTCATCAATCGTGGAAATCGCTCTGGGTCCCCAAAACGCTGAGTAATAGTGCACGGAACGTATTAGAATCGGCCGAATATGTGAGTGTTGATGACCGACACGTAAACGCACCGCAGGGTTCGTCAATCGTGGAAATGACTCCGAGACCCCAAAATAGAGTAATAGTCCAAGAAACAGGCAAGAATCGGCCCAAACTGTGATTGTTGATGACCGACACGTAAGCGCACCTTGAAGTTCGACAACCATGGAAATCGCTGTGGGACCCCATAACGGTGAGTAATAGTCCATGAAACGGGCCAGAATCAGCCAAAACTGGGAGCGTTGTTGACCAACACGTAAGCACATCTTGGGGTTCAACAACTATGGAAATCGCTACGGGACCCCAAAACGGTGAGTAATAGTCCGCGAAACAGGTCAGAATTGGGCAAAACTGTGAGTGTTGATGACGGACACATAAACGCACCCCGGGGTTCATCAATCGTGGAAATCGCTCTGGGTCCCCAAAACGCTCAGTAATAGTGCACGGAACGGACTTGAATCGGCCGAATATGTGAGTGTTGATGACCGACACGTAAGCGCACCTTGGAGTTCGACAAT
>NW_025228927.1:795-2331 GCF_018294505.1 Triticum aestivum
GAGTTCGACAATCATGGAAATCGCTTTGGGACCCCAAAACGGTGAGTAATAGTCCATGAAACGGGCCAGAATCGGCCAAAACTGGGAGTGTTGATGACCAACTCGTTAGCACACCTTGGGGTTCAACAACTATGAAAACCGCTTCGGGGCCCCCAAAACGGTGAGTAATAGTCCACGAAACAGGTCAGATTTGGCCAAAATTGTGAGTGTTGACGACGAACACATAAACGCACCCCGGGGTTCATCAATCATGGAAATCGCTCTGGGTCCCAAAACGCTGAGTAATAGTGCACAGAACGTATTAGAACCGGCCGAATATGTGAGTGTTGATGACCAACACGTAAACGCACCCCGGGGTTCGTCAATCGTGGAAATGACTCCGAGACCCCAAAATAGAGTAATAGTCCAAGAAACGGGCAAGAATCGGCCCAAACTGTGATTGTTGATGACCGACACATAAGCGCACCTTGAAGTTCGACAACCATGGAAATCGCTGTGGGACCCCATAACGGTGAGTAATAGTCCATGAAACGGGCCACAATCAGCCAAAACTGGTTATGTTGTTGACCAACACGTAAGCACATCTTGGGGTTCAACAACTATGGAAATAGCTACGGGACCCCAAAACGGTGAGTAATAGTCCGCGAAACAGGTCAGAATTGGCCAAAACTGTGGGTGTTGATGACGGACACATAAACGCACCCAGGGGTTCATCAATCGTGGAAATCCCTCTGGGTCCCCAAAACGCTGAGTAATAGTGCACGGAACGGACTTGAATCGGACGAATATGTGCGTGTTGATGACCGAAAAGTAAGCGCACCTTGGAGTTCGACAATCATGGAAATCGCTTTCGGACCCCAAATTGGTGAGTAATAGTCCATGAAACGGGCCAGAATCGGCCAAAACTGGGATTGTTGATGACCAACTCGTAAGCACACCTTGGGGTTCAACAACTATGAAAATCGCTTCGGGGCCCCCAAAACGATGAGTAATAGTCCACGAAACTGGTCAGATTTGGCCAAAACTGTGAGTGTTGACGACGAACACATCAACGCACCCCGGGGTTCATCAATCGTGGAAATCGCTCTGGGTCCCCAAAACGCTGAGTAATAGTGCACAGAACGTATTAGAATCGGCCGAATATGTGAGTGTTGATGACCGACACGTAAACGCACCCCGGGGTTCGTTAATCGTGGAAATGACTCCGAGACCCCAAAATAGAGTAATAGTCCAAGAAACGGGCCAGAATCGGCCCAAACTGTGATTGTTGATGACCGACACGTAAGTGCACCTTGGAGTTTGACAACCATGGAAATCGCTTTGGGACCCGAAAACGGTGAGTAATAGTCCATGAAACGGGCCAGAATCGGCCCAAACTGTGATTGTTGATGACCGACAGTAAGTGCACCTTGGAGTTTGACAACCATGGAAATCGCTTTGGGACCCGAAAACGGTGAGTAATAGTCCATGAAACGGGCAAGAATCGGCCCAAACTGTGATTGTTGATGACCGACACATAAGCGCACCTTGAAGTTC
>NW_025228927.1:3508-3876 GCF_018294505.1 Triticum aestivum
ATGGAAATCGCTTTGGGACCCCAAAACGGTGAGTAATAGTCCATGAAACGGGCCAGAATCGGCCAAAACTGGGATTGTTGATGACCAACTCGTAAGCACACCTTGGGGTTCAACAACTATGAAAATCGCTTCGGGGCCCCCAAAACGGTGAGTAATAGTCCACGAAACAGGTCAGATTTGGCCAAAACTGTGAGTGTTGACGACGGACACATCAACGCACCCCGGGGTTCATCAATCGTGGAAATCGCTCTGGGTCCCCAAAACGCTGAGTAATAGTGCACAAAACGTATTAGAATCGGCCGAATATGTGAGTGTTGATGACCGACACGTAAACGCACCCCGGGGTTCGTTAATCGGGGAAATGACTC
>NW_025228927.1:4515-6647 GCF_018294505.1 Triticum aestivum
TGAGTAATAGTCCACGAAACAGGTCAGATTTGGCCAAAACTGTGAGTGTTGACGACGGACACATCAACGCACCCCGGGGTTCATCAATCGTGGAAATGGCTCTGGGTCCCCAAAACGCTGAGTAATAGTGCACAGAACGTATTAGAATCGGCCGAATATGTGAGTGTTGATGACCGACACGTAAACGCACCCCGGGGTTCGTTAATCGTGGAAATGACTCCGAGACCCCAAAATAGAGTAATAGTCCAAGAAACGGGCCAGAATCGGCCCAAACTGTGATTGTTGATGACCGACACGTAAGTGCACCTTGGAGTTTGACAACCATGGAAATCGCTTTGGGACCCGAAAACGGTGAGTAATAGTCCATGAAACGGGCCAGAATCAGCCAAAACTGCGAGTGTTGTTGACCAACACGTAAGCAGATCTTGGGGTTCAACAACTATGGAAATTGCTACGGGACCCCAAAATGGTGAGTAATAGTCCGCGAAACAGGTCAGAATTGGCCAAAACTGTGAGTGTTCATGACGGACACATAAACGCACCCCGGGGTTCATCAATCGTGGAAATCGCTCTGGGTCCCCAAAACGCTGAGTAATAGTGCACGGAACGGACTTGAATCGGCCGAATATGTGAGTGTTGATGACCGACACGTGAGCGCACCTTGGAGTTCGACAATCATGGAAATCGCTTTGGGACCCCAAAACGGTGAGTAATAGTCCATGAAACGGGCCAGAATCGGCCAAAACTGGGAGTGTTGATGACCAACTCGTAAGCACACCTTGGGGTTCAACAACTATGAAATCGCTTCGGGGCCCCCAAAACGGTGAGTAATAGTCCACGAAACAGGTCAGATTTGGCCAAAATTGTGAGTGTTGACGACGAACACATAAACGCACCCCGGGGTTCATCAATCGTGGAAATCGCTCTGGGTCCCCAAAACGCTGAGTAATAGTGCACGGAATGTATTAGAATCGGCCGAATATGTGAGTGTTGATGACCGACACGTAAACGCACCGCAGGGTTCGTCAATCGTGGAAATGACTCCGAGACCCCAAAATAGAGTAATAGTCCAAGAAACAGGCAAGAATCGGCCCAAACTGTGATTGTTGATGACCGACACGTAAGCGCACCTTGAAGTTCGACAACCATGGAAATCGCTGTGGGACCCCATAACGGTGAGTAATAGTCCATGAAACGGGCCAGAATCAGCCAAAACTGGGAGTGTTGTTGACCAACGCGTAAGCACATCTTGGGGTTCAACAACTATGGAAATCGCTACGGGACCCCAAAACGGTGAGTAATAGTCCACGAAACAGGTCAGAATTGGGCAAAACTGTGAGTGTTGATGACGGACACATAAACGCACCCCGGGGTTCATCAATCGTGGAAATCGCTCTGGGTCCCCAAAACGCTCAGTAATAGTGCACGGAACGGACTTGAATCGGCCGAATATGTGAGTGTTGATGACCGACACGTAAGCGCACCTTGGAGTTCGACAATGATGGAAATCGCTTTGGGACCCCAAAACGGTGAGTAATAGTCCATGAAACGGGCCAGAATCGGCCAAAACTGGGATTGTTGATGACCAACTCGTAAGCACACCTTGGGGTTCAACAACTATGAAAATCGCTTCGGGGCCCCCAAAACGGTGAGTAATAGTCCACGAAACAGGTCAGATTTGGCCAAAACTGTGAGTGTTGACGACGGACACATCAACGCACCCCGGGGTTCATCAATCGTGGAAATCGCTCTGGGTCCCCAAAACGCTGAGTAATAGTGCACAAAACGTATTAGAATCGGCCGAATATGTGAGTGTTGATGACCGACACGTAAACGCACCCCGGGGTTCGTTAATCGGGGAAATGACTCCGAGACACCAAAATAGAGTAATAGTCCAAGAAACGGGCCAGAATCGGCCCAAACTGTGATTGTTGATGACCGACACGTAAGTGCACCTTGGAGTTTGACAACCATGGAAATCGCTTTGGGACCCGAAAACGGTGAGTAATAGTCCATGAAACGGGACAGAATCGGCCAAAACTGCGAGTGTTGTTGACCAACACGTAAGCACATCTTGGGGTTCAACAACTATGGAAATCGCTACGGGACCCCAAAACGGTGAGTAATAGTCC
>NW_025228927.1:12103-13574 GCF_018294505.1 Triticum aestivum
TGTTGATGACCAACTCGTAAGCACACCTTGGGGTTCAACAACTATGAAAATCGCTTCGGGGCCCCCAAAACGGTGAGTAATAGTCCACGAAACAGGTCAGATTTGGCCAAAACTGTGAGTGTTGACGACGGACACATCAACGCACCCCGGGGTTCATCAATCGTGGAAATGGCTCTGGGTCCCCAAAACGCTGAGTAATAGTGCACAGAACGTATTAGAATCGGCCGAATATGTGAGTGTTGATGACCGACACGTAAATGCACCCCGGGGTTCGTCAATCGTGGAAATGACTCCGAGACCCCAAAATAGAGTAATAGTCCAAGAAACGGGCCAGAATCGGCCCAAACTGTGATTGTTGATGACCGACACGTAAGTGCACCTTGGAGTTTGACAACCATGGAAATCGCTTTGGGACCCGAAAACGGTGAGTAATAGTCCATGAAACGGGCCAGAATCAGCCAAAACTGCGAGTGTTGTTGACCAACACGTAAGCAGATCTTGGGGTTCAACAACTATGGAAATTGCTACGGGACCCCAAAACGGTGAGTAATAGTCCGCGAAACAGGTCAGAATTGGCCAAAACTGTGAGTGTTCATGACGGACACATAAACGCACCCCGGGGTTCATCAATCGTGGAAATCGCTCTAGGTCCCCAAAACGCTGAGTAATAGTGCACGGAACGGACTTGAATCGGCCGAATATGTGAGTGTTGATGACCGACACGTGAGCGCACCTTGGAGTTCGACAATCATGGAAATCGCTTTGGGAACCCAAAACGGTGAGTAATAGTCCATGAAACGGGCCAGAATCGGCCAAAACTGGGAGTGTTGATGACCAACTCGTAAGCACACCTTGGGGTTCAACAACTATGAAAATCGCTTCGGGGCCCCCAAAACGGTGAGTAATAGTCCACGAAACAGGTCAGATTTGGCCAAAACTGTGAGTGTTGACGACGGACACATCAACGCACCCCGGGGTTCATCAATCGTGGAAATGGCTCTGGGTCCCCAAAACGCTGAGTAATAGTGCACAGAACGTATTAGAATCGGCCGAATATGTGAGTGTTGATGACCGACACGTAAATGCACCCCGGGGTTCGTCAATCGTGGAAATGACTCCGAGACCCCAAAATAGAGTAATAGTCCAAGAAACGGGCCAGAATCGGCCCAAACTGTGATTGTTGATGACCGACACGTAAGTGCACCTTGGAGTTTGACAACCATGGAAATCGCTTTGGGACCCGAAAACGGTGAGTAATAGTCCATGAAACGGGCCAGAATCAGCCAAAACTGCGAGTGTTGTTGACCAACACGTAAGCAGATCTTGGGGTTCAACAACTATGGAAATTGCTACGGGACCCCAAAACGGTGAGTAATAGTCCGCGAAACAGGTCAGAATTGGCCAAAACTGTGAGTGTTCATGACGGACACATAAACGCACCCCGGGGTTCATCAATCGTGGAAATCGCTCT
>NW_025228927.1:13584-16166 GCF_018294505.1 Triticum aestivum
AGTAATAGTGCACGGAACGGACTTGAATCGGCCGAATATGTGAGTGTTGATGACCGACACGTGAGCGCACCTTGGAGTTCGACAATCATGGAAATCGCTTTGGGACCCCAAAACGGTGAGTAATAGTCCATGAAACGGGCCAGAATCGGCCAAAACTGGGAGTGTTGATGACCAACTCGTAAGCACACCTTGGGGTTCAACAACTATGAAAATCGCTTCGCGGCCACCAAAACGGTGAGTAATAGTCCACGAAACAGGTCGGATTTGGCCAAAATTCTGAGTGTTGACGACGAACACATAAACGCACCCCGGGGTTCATCAATCGTGGAAATCGCTCTGGGTCCCCAAAACGCTGAGTAATAGTGCACGGAACGTATTAGAATCGGCCGAATATGTGAGTGTTGAAGACCAACACGTAAACGCACCCCGGGGTTCGTCAATCGTGGAAATGACTCCGAGACCCCAAAATAGAGTAATAGTCCAAGAAACGGGCAAGAATCGGCCCAAACTGTGATTGTTGATGACCGACACGTAAGCGCACCTTGAAGTTCGACAACCATGGAACGGACTTGAATCGGACGAATATGTGAGCGTTGATGACCGAAAGGTAAATGCACCCCGGGGTTCGTCAATCGTGGAAATGACTCCGAGACCCCAAAATAGAGTAATAGTCCAAGAAACGGGCCAGAATCGGCCCAAACTGTGATTGTTGATGACCGACACGTAAGTGCACCTTGGAGTTTGACAACCATGGAAATCGCTTTGGGACCCGAAAACGGTGAGTAATAGTCCATGAAACGGGCCAGAATCAGCCAAAACTGCGAGTGTTGTTGACCAACACGTAAGCAGATCTTGGGGTTCAACAACTATGGAAATTGCTACGGGACCCCAAAACGGTGAGTAATAGTCCGCGAAACAGGTCAGAATTGGCCAAAACTGTGAGTGTTCATGACGGACACATAAACGCACCCCGGGGTTCATCAATCGTGGAAATCGCTCTGGGTCCCCAAAACGCTGAGTAATAGTGCACGGAACGGACTTGAATCTGCCGAATATGTGAGTGTTGATGACCGACACGTGAGCGCACCTTGGACTTCAACAATCATGGAAATCGCTTTGGGACCCCAAAACGGTGAGTAATAGTCCATGAAACGGGCCAGAATCGGCCAAAACTGGGAGTGTTGATGACCAACTCGTAAGCACACCTTGGGGTTCAACAACTATGAAAATCGCTTCGCGGCCACCAAAACGGTGAGTAATAGTCCACGAAACAGGTCGGATTTGGCCAAAATTCTGAGTGTTGACGACGAACACATAAACGCACCCCGGGGTTCATCAATCGTGGAAATCGCTCTGGGTCCCCAAAACGTTGAGTAATAGTGCACGGAACGTATTAGAATCGGCCGAATATGTGAGTGTTGAAGACCAACACGTAAACGCACCCCGGGGTTCGTCAATCGTGGAAATGACTCCGAGACCCCAAAATAGAGTAATAGTCCAAGAAACGGGCAAGAATCGGCCCAAACTGTGATTGTTGATGACCGACACGTAAGCGCACCTTGAAGTTCAACAACCATGGAACGGACTTGAATCGGACGAATGTGTGAGTGTTGATGACCGAAAGGTAAACGCACCCCGGGGTTCGTCAATCGTGGAAATGACTCCGAGACCCCAAAATAGAGTAATAGTCCAAGAAACGGGCAAGAATCGGCCCAAACTGTGATTGTTGATGACCGACACGTAAGCACATCTTGGGGTTCAACAACTATGGAAATCGCTACGGGACCCCAAAACGGTGAGTAATAGTCCGCGAAACAGGTCAGAATTGGCCAAAACTGTGAGTGTTGATGACCGAAAGGTAAGCGCACCTTGGAGTTCGACAATCATGGAAATCGCTTTGGGACCCCAAAACGGTGAGTAATAGTCCATGAAACGGGCCAGAATCGGCCAAAAATGGGATTGTTGATGACCAACTCGTAAGCACACCTTGGGGTTCAACAACTATGAAAATCGCTTCGGGGCCCCCAAAACGGTGAGTAATAGTCCACGAAACAGGTCAGATTTGGCCAAAACTGTGAGTGTTGACGACGGACACATCAACGCACCCCGGGGTTCATCAATCGTGGAAATGGCTCTGGGTCCCCAAAACGCTGAGTAATAGTGCACAGAACGTATTATAATCGGCCGAATATGTGAGTGTTGATGACCGACACGTAAACGCACCCCGGGGTTCGTCAATCGTGGAAATGACTCCGAGACCCCAAAATAGAGTAATAGTCCAAGAAACGGGCCAGAATCGGCCCAAACTGTGATTGTTGATGACCGACACGTAAGTGCACCTTGGAGTTTGACAACCATGGAAATCGCTTTGGGACCCGAAAACGGTGAGTAATAGTCCATGAAACGGGCCAGAATCATCCAAAACTGCGAGTGTTGTTGACCAACACGTAAGCAGATCTTGGGGTTCAACAACTATGGAAATTGCTACGGGACCCCAAAACGGTGAGTAATAGTCCGCGAAACAGGTCAGAATTGGCCAAAACTGTGAGTGTTCATGACGGACACATAAACGCACCCCGGGG
>NW_025228927.1:18709-22452 GCF_018294505.1 Triticum aestivum
GACAATCATGGAAATCGCTTTGGGACCCCAAAACGGTGAGTAATAGTCCATGAAACGGGCCAGAATCGGCCAAAAATGGGATTGTTGATGACCAACTCGTAAGCACACCTTGGGGTTCAACAACTATGAAAATCGCTTCGGGGCCCCCAAAACGGTGAGTAATAGTCCACGAAACAGGTCAGATTTGGCCAAAACTGTGAGTGTTGACGACGGACACATCAACGCACCCCGGGGTTCATCAATCGTGGAAATGGCTCTGGGTCCCCAAAACGCTGAGTAATAGTGCACAGAACGTATTATAATCGGCCGAATATGTGAGTGTTGATGACCGACACGTAAACGCACCCCGGGGTTCGTCAATCGTGGAAATGACTCCGAGACCCCAAAATAGAGTAATAGTCCAAGAAACGGGCCAGAATCGGCCCAAACTGTGATTGTTGATGACCGACACGTAAGTGCACCTTGGAGTTTGACAACCATGGAAATCGCTTTGGGACCCGAAAACGGTGAGTAATAGTCCATGAAACGGGCCAGAATCATCCAAAACTGCGAGTGTTGTTGACCAACACGTAAGCAGATCTTGGGGTTCAACAACTATGGAAATTGCTACGGGACCCAAAACGGTGAGTAATAGTCCGCGAAACAGGTCAGAATTGGCCAAAACTGTGAGTGTTCATGACGGACACATAAACGCACCCCGGGGTTCATCAATCGTGGAAATCGCTCTGGGTCCCCAAAACGTTGAGTAATAGTGCACGGAACGGACTTGAATTGGCCGAATATGTGAGTGTTGATGACCGACACGTGAGCGCACCTTGGAGTTCGACAATCATGGAAATCGCTTTGGGACCCCAAAACGGTGAGTAATAGTCCATGAAACGGGCCAGAATCGGCCAAAACTGGGAGTGTTGATGACCGACACGTAAGCACATCTTGGGGTTCAACAACTATGGAAATCGCTACGGGACCCCAAAACGGTGAGTAATAGTCCGCGAAACACGTCAGAATTAGCCAAAACCGTGAGTGTTGATGACGGACACATAAACGCACCCCGGGGTTCATCAATCGTGGAAATCGCTCTGGGTCCCCAAAATGCTGAGTAATAGTGCACAGAACGTATTAGAATCGGCCGAATATGTGAGTGTTGATGACCGACACGTAAACGCACCCCGGGGTTCGTCAATCATGGAAATGACTCCGAGACCCCAAAATAGAGTAATAGTCCAAGAAACGGGCCAGAATCGGCCCAAACTGTGATTGCTGATGACCGACACGTAAGTGCACCTTGGAGTTTGACAACCATGGAAATCGCTTTGGGACCCGAAAACGGTGAGTAATAGTCCATGAAACGGGCCAGAATCGGCCAAAACTGCGAGTGTTGTTGACCAACACGTAAGCACATCTTGGGGTTCAACAACTATGGAAATCGCTACGGGACCCCAAAACGGTGAGTAATAGTCCGCGAAACAGGTCAGAATTGGCCAAAACTGTGAGTGTTGATGACGGACACATAAACGCACCCCGGGGTTCATCAATCGTGGAAATCGCTCTGGGTCCCCAAAACACTGAGTAATAGTGCACAGAACGTATTAGAATCGGCCGAATATGTGAGTGTTGACGACCGACACGTAAACGCACCCCGGGGTTCGTCAATCGTGGAAATGACTCCGAGACCCCAAAATAGAGTAATAGTCCAAGAAACGGGCTAGAATCGGCCCAAACTGTGATTGTTGATGACCGACACGTAAGTGCACCTTGGAGTTTGACAACCATGGAAATCACTTTGGGACCCGAAAATGATGAGTAATAGTCCATGAAACGGGCCAGAATCAGCCAAAACTGCGAGTGTTGTTGACCAACACGTAAGCACATCTTGGGGTTCAACAACTCTAGAAATTGCTACGGGACCCCAAAACGGTGACTAATAGTCCGCGAAACAGGTCAGAATTGGCCAAAACTGTGAGTGTTCATGACGGACACATAAACGCACCCCGGGGTTCATCTATCGTGGAAATTGCTCTGGGTCCCCAAAACGCTCAGTAATAGTGCACGGAACGGACTTGAATCGGCCGAATATGTGAGTGTTGATGACCGACACGTAAGCACACCTTGGAGTTCGACAATCATGGAAATCGCTTTGGGACCCCAAAACGGTGAGTAATAGTCCATGAAACGGGCCAGAATCGTCCAAAACTGGGATTGTTGATGACCAACTTGTAAGCACATCTTGGGGTTCAACAACTATGAAAATCGCTTCGGGGCCCCCAAAACGGTGAGTAATAGTCCACGAAACAGGTCGGATTTGGCCAAAACTGTGAGTGTTGACGACGGACACATCAACGCACCCCGGGGTTCATCAATCGTGGAAATCGCTCTGGGTCCCCAAAACGCTGAGTAATAGTGCACAGAACGTATTAGAATCGGCCGAATATGTGAGTGTTGATGACCGACACGTAAACGCACCCCGGGGTTCGTTAATCATGGAAATGACTCCGAGACCCCAAAATAGAGTAATAGTCCAAGAAACGGGCCAGAATCGGCCCAAACTGTGATTGTTGATGACCGACACGTAAGTGCACCTTGGAGTTTGACAACCATGGAAATCGCTTTGGGACCCGAAAACGGTGAGTAATAGTCCATGAAACGGGCCAGAATCAGCCAAAACTGGGAGTGTTGTTGACCAACACGTAAGCACATCTTGGGGTTCAACAACTATGGAAATAGCTACGGGACCCCAAAACGGTGAGTAATAGTCCGCGAAACAGGTCAGAATTGGCCAAAATTGTGAGTGTTGATGACGGACACATAAACGCACCCCGGGGTTCATCAATCCTGGAAATCGCTCTGGGTCCCCAAAACGCTGAGTAATAGTGCACGGAACGGACTTGAATCGGCCGAATATGTGAGTGTTGATGACCGACACGTAAGCGCACCTTGGAGTTCGACAATCATGGAAATCGCTTTGGGACCCCAAAACGGTGAGTAATAGTCCATGAAACGGGCTAGAATCGGCCAAAACTTGGAGTGTTGATGACCAACTCGTAAGCACACCTTGGGGTTCAACAACTATGAAAATCGCTTCGGGGCCCCCAAAACGGTGAGTAATAGTCCACGAAACAGGTCAGATTTGGCCAAAATTGTGAGTGTTGACGACGAACACATAAACGCACCCCGGGGTTCATCAATCATGGAAATCGCTCTGGGTCCCCAAAACGCTGAGTAATAGTGCACGGAACGTATTAGAATCGGCCGAATATGTGAGTGTTGATGACCAACACGTAAAAGCACCCCGGGGTTCGTCAATCGTGGAAATGACTCCAAGACCCAAAAATAGAGTAATAGTCCAAGAAACGGGCAAGAATCGGCCCAAACTGTGATTGTTGATGACCGACACGTAAGCGCACCTTGAAGTTCGACAACCATGGAAATCGCTGTGGGACCCCATAACGGTGAGTAATAGTCCATGAAACGGCCCAGAATCAGCCAAAACTGGGAGTGTTGTTGACCAACACGTAAGCACATCATGGGGTTCAACAACTATGGAAATCGCGACGGGACCCCAAAACGGTGAGTAATAGTCCGCGAAACAGGTCAGAAGTGGCCAAAACTGTGAGTGTTGATGACGGACACATAAACGCACCCCGGGGTTCATCAATCGTGGAAATCGCTCTGGGTCCCCAAAACACTGAGTAATAGTGCATGGAACGGACTTGAATCGGCCGAATATGTGAGTGTTGATGACC
>NW_025228927.1:22462-23173 GCF_018294505.1 Triticum aestivum
AAAACGCTGAGTAATAGTGCATGGAACGGACTTGAATCGGCCGAATATGTGAGTGTTGATGACCGACACGTAAGCGCACCTTGGAGTTCGACAATCATGGAAATCGCTTTGGGACCCCAAAACGGTGAGTAATAGTCCATGAAACGGGCCAGAATCGGCCAAAACTGGGAGTGTTTATGACCAACTCGTAAGCACACCTTGGGGTTCAACAACTATGAAAATCGCTTCGGGGCCCCCAAAACGGTGAGTAATAGTCCACGAAACAGGTCAGATTTGGCCAAAATTGTGAGTGTTGACGACGAACACATAAACGCACCCCGGGGTTCATCAATCATGGAAATCGCTCTGGGTCCCCGAAACGCTGAGTAATAGTGCACGGAACGTATTAGAATCGGCCGAATATGTGAGTGTTGATGACCGACACGTAAACGCACCCTGGGGTTCGTCAATTGTGGAAATGACTCTGAGACCCCAAAATAGAGTAATAGTCCAAGAAACGGGCCAGAATCGGCCCAAACTGTGATTGTTGATGACCGACACGTAAGTGCACCTTGGAGTTTGACAACCATGGAAATCGCTTTGGGACCCGAAAACGGTGAGTAATAGTCCATGAAACGGGCCAGAATCAGCCAAAACTGCGAGTGTTGTTGACCAACACGTAAGCAGATCTTGGGGTTCAACAACTATGGAAATTGCTACGGGACCCCAAAA
>NW_025228927.1:23556-26341 GCF_018294505.1 Triticum aestivum
AGTAATAGTGCACGGAACGGACTTGAATCGGCCGAATATGTGAGTGTTGATGACCGACACGTGAGCGCACCTTGGAGTTCGACAATCATGGAAATCGCTTTGGGACCCCAAAACGGTGAGTAATAGTCCATGAAACGGGCCAGAATCGGCCAAAACTGGGAGTGTTGATGACCAACTCGTAAGCACACCTTGGGGTTCAACAACTATGAAAATCGCTTCGCGGCCACCAAAACGGTGAGTAATAGTCCACGAAACAGGTCGGATTTGGCCAAAATTCTGAGTGTTGACGACGAACACATAAACGCACCCCGGGGTTCATCAATCGTGGAAATCGCTCTGGGTCCCCAAAACGCTGAGTAATAGTGCACGGAACGTATTAGAATCGGCCGAATATGTGAGTGTTGAAGACCAACACGTAAACGCACCCCGGGGTTCGTCAATCGTGGAAATGACTCCGAGACCCCAAAATAGAGTAATAGTCCAAGAAACGGGCAAGAATCGGCCCAAACTGTGATTGTTGATGACCGACACGTAAGCGCACCTTGAAGTTCGACAACCATGGAACGGACTTGAATCGGACGAATATGTGAGTGTTGATGACCGAAAGGTAAACGCACCCCGGGGTCCGTCAATCGTGGAAATGACTCCGAGACCCCAAAATAGAGTAATAGTCCAAGAAACGGGCAAGAATCGGCCCAAACTGTGATTGTTGATGACCGACACGTAAGCACATCTTGGGGTTCAACAACTATGGAAATCGCTACGGGACCCCAAAACGGTGAGTAATAGTCCGCGAAACACGTCAGAATTAGCCAAAACCGTGAGTGTTGATAACGGACACATAAACGCACCCCGGGGTTCATCAATCGTGGAAATCGCTCTGGGTCCCCAAAATGCTGAGTAATAGTGCACAGAACGTATAAGAATCGGCCGAATATGTGAGTGTTGATGACCGACACGTAAACGCACCCCGGGGTTCGTCAATCGTGGAAATGACTCCGAGACCCCAAAATAGAGTAATAGTCCAAGAAACGGGCCAGAATCGGCCCAAACTGTGATTGCTGATGACCGACACGTAAGTGCACCTTGGAGTTTGACAACCATGGAAATCGCTTTGGGACCCGAAAACGGTGAGTAATAGTCCATGAAACGGGCCAGAATCGGCCAAAACTGCGAGTGTTGTTGACCAACACGTAAGCACATCTTGGGGTTCAACAACTATGGAAATCGCTACGGGACCCCAAAACGGTGAGTAATAGTCCGCGAAACAGGTCAGAATTGGCCAAAACTGTGAGTGTTGATGACGGACACATAAACGCACCCCGGGGTTCATCAATCGTGGAAATCGCTCTGGGTCCCCAAAACGCTGAGTAATAGTGCACGGAACGGACTTGAATCGGCCGAATATGTGAGTGTTGATGACCGACACGTAAGCGCACCTTGGAGTTCGACAATCATGGAAATCGCTTTGGGACCCCAAAACGGTGAGTAATAGTCCATGAAACGGGCTAGAATCGGCCAAAACTGGGAGTGTTGATGACCAACTCGTAAGCACACCTTGGGGTTCAACAACTATGAAAATCGCTTCGGGGCCCCCAAAACGGTGAGTAATAGTCCACGAAACAGGTCAGATTTGGCCAAAATTGTGAGTGTTGACGACGAACACATAAACGCACCCCGGGGTTCATCAATCATGGAAATCGCTCTGGGTCCCCGAAACGCTGAGTAATAGTGCACGGAACGTATTAGAATCGGCCGAATATGTGAGTGTTGATGACCGACACGTAAACGCACCCTGGGGTTCGTCAATTGTGGAAATGACTCCGAGACCCCAAAATAGAGTAATAGTCCAAGAAACGGGCCAGAATCGGCCCAAACTGTGATTGTTGATGACCGACACGTAAGTGCACCTTGGAGTTTGACAACCATGGAAATCGCTTTGGGACCCGAAAACGGTGAGTAATAGTCCATGAAACGGGCCAGAATCAGCAAAAACTGCGAGTGTTGTTGACCAACACGTAAGCAGATCTTGGGTTTCAACAACTATGGAAATTGCTACGGGGCCCCAAAACGGTGAGTAATAGTCCGCGAAACAAGTCAGAATTGGCCAAAACTGTGAGTGTTCATGACGGACACATAAACGCACCCCGGGGTTCATCAATCGTGGAAATCGCTCTGGGTCCCCAAAACGCTGAGTAATAGTGCACGGAATGTACTTGAATCGGCCGAATATGTGAGTGTTGATGACCGACACGTTAGCGCACCTTGGAGTTCGACAATCATGGAAATCGCTTTGGGACCCCAAAACGGTGGGTAATAGTCCATGAAACGGGCCAAAATCGGCCAAAACTGGGAGTGTTGATGACCAACTTGTAAGCACACCTTGGGGTTCAACAACTATGAAAATCGCTTCGCGGCCACCAAAACGGTGAGTAATAGTCCACGAAACAGGTCGGATTTGGCCAAAATTCTGAGTGTTGACGACGAACACATAAACGCACCCCGGGGTTCATCAATCGTGGAAATCGCTCTGGGTCCCCAAAACGCTGAGTAATAGTGCACGGAACGTATTAGAATCGGCCGAATATGTGAGTGTTGAAGACCAACACGTAAACGCACCCCGGGGTTCGTCAATCGTGGAAATGACTCCGAGACCCCAAAATAGAGTAATAGTCCAAGAAACGGGCAAGAATCGGCCCAAACTGTGATTGTTGATGACCGACACGTAAGCGCACCTTGAAGTTCGACAACCATGGAACGGACTTGAATCGGACGAATATGTGAG
>NW_025228927.1:26399-28471 GCF_018294505.1 Triticum aestivum
GTGCACGGAACGTATTAGAATCGGCCGAATATGTGAGTGTTGAAGACCAACACGTAAACGCACCCGGGGTTCGTCAATCGTGGAAATGACTCCGAGACCCCAAAATAGAGTAATAGTCCAAGAAACGGGCAAGAATCGGCCCAAACTGTGATTGTTGATGACCGACACGTAAGCACATCTTGGGGTTCAACAACTATAGAAATAGCTACGGGACCCCAAAACGGTGAGTAATAGTCCGCGAAACAGGTCAGAATTGGCCAAAACTGTGAGTGTTGATGACGGACACATAAACGCACCCCGGGGTTCATCAATCGTGGAAATCGCTCTGGGTCCCCAAAACGCTGAGTAATAGTGCACGGAACGGACTTGAATCAGACGAATATGTGAGTGTTGATGACCGAAAGGTAAGCGCACCTTGGAGTTCGACAATCATGGAAATCGCTTTGGGACCCCAAAATGGTAAGTAATAGTCCATGAAACGGGCCAGAATCGGCCAAAAATGGGATTGTTGATGACCAACTCGTAAGCACACCTTGGGGTTCAACAACTATGAAAATCGCTTCGGGGCCCCCAAAACGGTGAGTAATAGTCCACGAAACAGGTCAGATTTGGCCAAAACTGTGAGTGTTGACGACGGACACATAAACGCACCCCGGGGTTCATCAATCGTGGAAATCGCTCTGGGTCCCCAAAACGCTGAGTAATAGTGCACAGAACGTATTAGAATCGGCCGAATATGTGAGTGTTGATGACCGACACGTAAACGCACCCCGGGGTTCGTTAATCGTGGAAATGACTCCGACACCCCAAAATAGAGTAATAGTCCAAGAAACGGGTCAGAATCGGCCCAAACTGTGATTGTTGATGACCAACACGTAAGTGCACCTTGGAGTTTGACAACCATGGAAATCGCTTTGGGACCCGAAAACGGTGAGTAATAGTCCATGAAACGGGCCAGAATCAGCCAAAACTGCGAGTGTTGTTGACCAGCACGTAAGCAGATCTTGGGGTTCAACAACTATGGAAATTGCTACGGGACCCCAAAACGGTGAGTAATAGTCCGCGAAACAGGTCAGAATTGGCCAAAACTGTGAGTGTTCATGACGGACACATAAACGCACCCCGGGGTTCATCAATCGTGGAAATCGCTCTGCGTCCCCAAAACGCTGAGTAATAGTGCACGGAACGGACTTGAATCGGCCAAATATGTGAGTGTTGATGACCGACACGTGAGCGCACCTTGGAGTTCGACAATCATGGAAATCGCTTTGGGACCCCAAAACGGTGAGTAATAGTCCATGAAACGGGCCAGAATCGGCCAAAACTGGGAGTGTTGATGACCAACTCGTAAGCACACCTTGGGGTTCAACAACTATGAAAATCGCTTCGCGGCCACCAAAACGGTGAGTAATAGTCCACGAAACAGGTCGGATTTGGCCAAAATTCTGTGTGTTGACGACGAACACATAAACGCACCCCGGGGTTCATCAATCGTGGATATCGCTCTGGGTCCCCAAAACGCTGAGTAATAGTGCACGGAACGTATTAGAATCGGCCGAATATGTGAGTGTTGAAGACCAACACGTAAACGCACCCCGGGGTTCGTCAATCGTGGAAATGACTCCGAGACCCCAAAATAGAGTAATAGTCCAAGAAACGGGCAAGAATCGGCGCAAACTGTGATTGTTGATGACCGACACGTAAGCGCACCTTGAAGTTCGACAACCATGGAAATCGCTGTGGGACCCCATAACGATGAGTAATAGTCCATGAAACGGGCCAGAATCAGCCAAAACTGGGAGTGTTGTTGACCAACACGTAAGCACATCTTGGGGTTCAACAACTATGGAAATAGCTACGGGACCCCAAAACGGTGAGTAATAGTCCGCGAAACAGGTCAGAATTGGCCAAAACTGTGAGTGTTGATGACGGACACATAAACGCACCCCGGGGTTCATCAATCGTGGAAATCGCTCTGGGTCCCCAAAACGCTGAGTAATAGTGCACGGAACGGACTTGAATCGGACGAATATGTGAGTGTTGATGACCGAAAGGTAAGCGCACCTTGGAGT
>NW_025228927.1:30294-31134 GCF_018294505.1 Triticum aestivum
AATATGTGAGTGTTGATGACCGACACGTGAGCGCACCTTGGAGTTCGACAATCATGGAAATCGCTTTGGGACCCCAAAACGGTGAGTAATAGTCCATGAAACGGGCCAGAATCGGCCAAAACTGGGAGTGTTGATGACCAACTCGTAAGCACACCTTGGGGTTCAACAACTATGAAAATCGCTTCGCGGCCACCAAAACGGTGAGTAATAGTCCACGAAACAGGTCGGATTTGGCCAAAATTCTGTGTGTTGACGACGAACACATAAACGCACCCTGGGGTTCATCAATCGTGGAAATCGCTCTGGGTCCCCAAAACGCTGAGTAATAGTGCACGGAACGTATTAGAATTGGCCGAATATGTGAGTGTTGAAGACCAACACGTAAATGCACCCCGGGGTTCGTCAATCGTGGAAATGACTCCGAGACCCCAAAATAGAGTAATAGTCCAAGAAACGGGCAAGAATCGGCCCAAACTGTGATTGTTGATGACCGACACGTAAGCGCACCTTGAAGTTCGACAACTGAAATCGCTGTGGGACCCCATAACGGTGAGTAATAGTCCATGAAACGGGCCAGAATCAGCCAAAACTGGGAGTGTTGTTGACCAACACGTAAGCACATCTTGGGGTTCAACAACTATGGAAATAACTACGGGACCCCAAAACGGTGAGTAATAGTCCGCGAAACAGGTCAGAATTGGCCAAAACTGTGAGTGTTGATGACGGACACATAAACGCACCCCGGGGTTCATCAATCGTGGAAATCGCTCTGGGTCCCCAAAACGCTGAGTAATAGTGCACGGAACGGACTTGAATCGGACGAATATGTGAGTGTTGATG
>NW_025228927.1:31441-32579 GCF_018294505.1 Triticum aestivum
ATGGAAATCGCTTTGGGACCCCAAAACGGTGAGTAATAGTCCATGAAACGGGCCAGAATCGGCCAAAACTGGGATTGTTGATGACCAACTCGTAAGCACACCTTGGGGTTCAACAACTATGAAAATCGCTTCGGGGCCCCCAAAACGGTGAGTAATAGTCCACGAAACAGGTCAGATTTGGCCAAAACTGTGAGTGTTGACGACGGACACATCAACGCACCCCGGGGTTCATCAATCGTGGAAATCGCTCTGGGTCCCCAAAACGCTGAGTAATAGTGCACAAAACGTATTAGAATCGGCCGAATATGTGAGTGTTGATGACCGACACGTAAACGCACCCCGGGGTTCGTTAATCGGGGAAATGACTCCGAGACACCAAAATAGAGTAATAGTCCAAGAAACAGGCCAGAATCGGCCCAAACTGTGATTGTTGATGACCGACACGTAAATGCACCTTGGAGTTTGACAACCATGGAAATCGCTTTGGGACCCGAAAACGGTGAGTAATAGTCCATGAAACGGGCCAGAATCGGCCAAAACTGCGAGTGTTGTTGACCAACACGTAAGCACATCTTGGGGTTCAACAACTATGGAAATCGCTACGGGACCCCAAAACGGTGAGTAATAGTCCGCGAAACACGTCAGAATTAGCCAAAACTGTGAGTGTTGATGACGGACACATAAACGCACCCCGGGGTTCATCAATCGTGGAAATCGCTCTGGGTCCCCAAAACGCTGAGTAATAGTGCACATAACGTATTAGAATCGGCCGAATATGTGAGTGTTGATGACCGACACGTAAACGCACCCCGGGGTTCGTCAATCGTGGAAATGACTCCGAGACCCCAAAATAGAGTAATAGTCCAAGAAACGGGCCAGAATCGGCCCAAACTGTGATTGTTGATGACCGACACGTAAGTGCACCTTGGAGTTTGACAACCATGGAAATCGCTTTGGGACCCGAAAACGGTGAGTAATAATCCATGAAACGGGCCAGAATCGGCCAAAACTGCGAGTGTTGTTGACCAGCACGTAAGCAGATCTTGGGGTTCAACAACTATGGAAATTGCTACGGGACCCCAAAACGGTGAGTAATAGTCCGCGAAACAGGTCAGAATTGGCCAAAACTGTGAGTGTT
>NW_025228928.1:0-1019 GCF_018294505.1 Triticum aestivum
GGGTCAACAACGGGCTGCCTCCTCACCAACCTACGGTCCCCGGAAGGTAGCACCTCCCAATACCAGCCCGGCGGAGCCCAGTCCCGCACATGGCCCTGATCAAGCAAGCCTCCACCGCCGAGTCAACGACGACGAGGATGCGGGATAGGCATCGCCGACGTCGATGCGGGAACTACTTCTATATATAGTTAAATAAAGTAGTTTTATTAATTAAATCAACTATCTAGTTCAACTACTAATTGAGCACTTACTATAAATAAATAAAGTACTACTTACTAAAAACAAACTACTTCTATATATAGTAAAATAAATTAGTTTATTAAATCAACTAGCTAGTTCAACTATATATATATGAAGCACTTACTATAAATAAAATAAAATAGTACTTACTAAAAATATGAACTACATATTAATTACACAATCTAAATTACACAATATGAACTACATATCTAAATTACACCACATCTAATCTAACAAAAAGATCTACACATCTAATCTAACAAAAAAATCTACTATCAGAAAAAAAATCTAACATAATAAGAACAAATTAATTACATAATCTAAATTACACAATATGAACTACATATCTAAATTACACCACATCTAATCTCTACTCCTATAAAAAAGGGAGTTGGTGGTGATGGTGTGCCTGCCTCCTACCATCCCAGCCGTCCGATATGGAACGAAAGGCTGAGATAGTGTAACACCCCAAAAATTTAACCAGGTTTTAGTTATTAAAATTTTGCCAAGAGTTTAAAATTTTGCCTGCAAGAATATTTCTGTTGATTTCAAAACCTTTCTTTTAATATTAAGGATTTATTTTTCCCAAGTGGATCCTTCCAAACATGTTGAGCTTCTATGCCATCTCATTAAAACATTTCCTAATTAGTAGGTTTATTTATTAATTTATTTCACCCTGAGCTTTAATCATTAAAATGACTTGTTTTAAGTTTGGAGCTCTTTTTGTACTACAACCATTTGATAAATTTAACTAAAAATTCCACCAAAATTTGGAGATG
>NW_025228928.1:1148-1902 GCF_018294505.1 Triticum aestivum
CATGTGATGCCTCTAAATCACTTTTATGCAATAATATAGTTCATTCATTGCATATTTTGAGTGCTACACATGTTTTTCCTCTCTGGTCCAGTGGGCAATTTTGCACTACAACCCTTTTAAATATTGGTTTCTAGCTTCCACCAAAATTATGGGATGTCAGTAGGAACATATGATTCTATTATATGCAAAAATCCAGGGATGTTCTTTGAAGATTTTGAGTGAACCAACCTCATCTTCATTCTGATCCATCATGATGGTTTGTACAGCAACCATATTATTGCTTGCTCTTTGGCCCTTGACTCTTTATCCTACTTGTAGTCCTCCATGCTAAACCCCTAAGTCTAGGAGCATGCAACCATTGGCATATTTTTGGTTCATGAAATAATTCCATTCACATCCTGTCCAGATTTGAAGTTCTGCAAAACTTGCACTAGCAAGTTTGTGCTTTTCACAAACTAACCTCACCACCCTCTCTTTCACCTAAAGAGAACCCACTCTGGAGGTTTTGGTCACTCCAAGAAATGCCTAAGTGCCTCTGGCATTTTGTCAAACACCCTGTGGGCATGAACAGTTTTGGCATGATTGTAAGTTTGGGTTGTGAACTTCCCCATCTGTCCAAACCAAGTTGTCTAGTAGCCTGCTAATGGTCTCTAACCCAGACCTGTGGATTTGCATTTGATCTCTAGCAGTTTTGGCCATCCTGGCATTTCGTCGAGCAGACGCCGTGCACGCCCAGAGCGTGAACAGAGCGCGC
>NW_025228928.1:6566-7520 GCF_018294505.1 Triticum aestivum
GGTACGGCGCTAGCTGCTGCTGCCTACCTCCGCCCACATGGGCGCGCCCCGCCCACCCCGCCCGCTCTCAGATCGGGGGGATTTGGGTTCGGCGCCAGCTACTGTTGCCTACCGGCGATATCCGCGGCGGCGGAGGAGAAGGAAAAGATAGATGGAGTGGCTCCTGTAGAAGCTCAAGGGGCCCGACGCCTACCCCAAGGTCAACGAGGACTTCTACAAGTGCACGCTCTGGCGTCATTGTCACGCTCATCTCCGCCCTCGTCATGCTGCTCCTCTTCGTCTCCGAGACCAGTAAGTGACGCTTCTCCTCTTCTTCAGCCTGCAATGGCATCGACGCGATGCGGAATTTGAGGCCCACGGTCCTGAAAACATGTCCAATTATACTACTACTTGCTAGGTGACTTTGGGAATTAATGGTTTGTGTCAGCTCAGATTGCGGCAACTCTCGATTCCAGTGATGCGTATTTGGTACCTTGCTGCGCTTGGCATTGGCGCTGATTGCAATGGTTGAGCTGTTGGAAGATTCTTGAAAAGTTGTACATGTTTCTGTTGCCGGATCCAAGAAAAAAGGTCATCCTCTCAGCATTAAAAATGCCATAGTTTTTACAAATAAAAATTCCATCCTCTAAATAATAAAAATGACATCATATTATTAATAAAAATGGCACCCTATTATTAATAAAATGTGCTTGGTAATAAAACTACCATGCCCTTACTAACATGTCATTCTCTCAATAATATCAATGCCATCCTCTGAATAAAATTTTTTGCTACCCTTTTAAGAAAATGCAATGCTCTAAATAATGAAACTACCATATGTGGAAGTGAAAATTCAGGATTTTTGGACAGATTAAAAAACAAATTAGCACCCAAAAAATTGTATACAACAATTTAAACACAAAAGATTCACAAAAGCCCTCTCAGCATAGCAGTGATGCACGCCCACACATGTGT
>NW_025228928.1:8555-9666 GCF_018294505.1 Triticum aestivum
AAAAAAAATGTCATTCTACTTTATAAAAATTGCAACTCTCTAATTTTATAAATTTACAATGAGTATGATAAAAAGGTCGGATGATGTATCAAATAAAAAATTGTCATGCTAAACTTTAAAACTGTCATCCTCTAGATAAAAGATTCCATGTAAAAAGATACGCACAAATTTATAAGATTACCATTGTCATGCTCCGAAAAAATAATAAAAATTGTCATGCTACTTTATAAAACTGCCATGAAGATAAAAATATTATCTAAATAAGCGCCAAAAATAAACTGTCATGCCATTGAAAAGAGAAAATACCATCCTTTTTATAAATAAAAATGCCATCCTCTCAACAATAAAAATGCCACCCTATTGTTAATAAAAATGACATCCTCAAAATAAAAAAACTGCTACCCTTTTGCAAGTAGAAATGCTATGCTACAAATAATAAAACTATCATATGAAGAAGTGAAAACAATTCAGGATTTTTTGACAGATTAAAAAACAAATTAGCACCCCAAAAGTTACATATAGCAGTTTAAATAGAAAAGATTCACCAAAGCCCTCTCGGCCTAGTGGCGATGCGCGCCCACACATGTGCACGAAGTCGCGGGTTTGACCCCCCACCTGGCACACCTTTGTTGTTTGATTTTTGGACAAAAGTAACCGCACGGTTGCTAGGGATCGGCTTGCAACGAAGAGCTATGGAGAATCTAGGTGGCAATGGCCTTGCGCCAAGATCCCATGCATTGGTTGGGAAGGCGTTCGCTAGGGTTGGTCTCTCGACAAAAAAAATATGAAAAAGAAATTGATCTTTCATGGGGCGCGAAACCCGCGATCGTGTGAAAGAGGAAAGAAACCTCTCACTGGCACGAAAATTCAAAAATAATAAGAAAGTTTTAAAGTGAAAAAGGAATCTCCACTAAGAAAATAGGGCATTTCCTAAACGACGCCTTAAGCACCCCTTAAAGGCCAACCCGTACAGGGCGCACACCCCCCTCTCCCCGCTGGGTCGGCCCATTTCCTTTACTTTTTTCTGTCGGCAATGGTTGGGAAGGCGTTCGCTAGGGTTGGTCTCTCGACCAAAAAAATATGAAAAAGAAATTGATCTTTCATGGCGCGG
>NW_025228928.1:9948-10508 GCF_018294505.1 Triticum aestivum
CCTTTACTTTTTTCTGTCAGCAATGGTTGGGAAGGCGTTCGCTAGGGTTGGTCTCCCAACGAAAAAAATATGAAAAAGAAATTGATCTTTTATGGGGCGGGGAAAGCCGCGATCGTGTGAAAGAGGAAAGGAATTGATCACTGGCACGGAAGTTTAAAAATAATAAGAAAGTTTTAAAGTGAAAAAGGAATCTCCACTAAGAAAATAGGGCATTTTCTAAACGCCGCCTTAAGCGCCCCTTAAAGGCCAACCCCTCTCCCCGCTGGGCCGGCCCATTTCCTTTACTTTTTTCTGTCAGCAAAAAGTTCGCTAGAAAGGTGGGATTTGAACACAGGACTTCCTTTGTTTAGCGTGAATGCAGCGACCAAGTTGCCATCTTCATCTAGTGTGACTGGTTTCATTATTTTTTTCTATTGTCTTCTTTCTTCTTTCTTCTTTTCTTCTGTACGTTTTTCTTTCGTCTTTTCTTTTTTTTCTTTTTCCTCTGTACCTTTTCTTAAAAAATGCACGAACTTGTTTTTTGTAATATCTGTTGAACATTTTGCGATATCCGTTGCCAT
>NW_025228928.1:10518-11330 GCF_018294505.1 Triticum aestivum
CCTTTACTTTTTTCTGTCAGCAATGGTTGGGAAGGCGTTCGCTAGGGTTGGTCTCCCAACGAAAAAAATATGAAAAAGAAATTGATCTTTTATGGGGCGGGGAAAGCCGCGATCGTGTGAAAGAGGAAAGGAATTGATCACTGGCACGGAAGTTTAAAAATAATAAGAAAGTTTTAAAGTGAAAAAGGAATCTCCACTAAGAAAATAGGACATTTTCTAAACGCCGCCTTAAGCGCCCCTTAAAGGCCAACCCCTCTCCCCGCTGGGCCGGCCCATTTCCTTTACTTTTTTCTGTCAGCAAAAAGTTCGCTAGAAAGGTGGGATTTGAACACAGGACTTCCTTTGTTTAGCGTGAATGCAGCGACCAACTTGCCATCTTCATCTAGTGTGACTGGTTTCATTATTTTTTTCTATTGTCTTCTTTCTTCTTTCTTCTTTTCTTCTGTACGTTTTTCTTTCGTCTTTTCTTTTTTTTCTTTTTCCTCTGTACCTTTTCTTAAAAAATGCACGAACTTGTTTTTTGTAATATCTGTTGAACATTTTGCGATATCCGTTGCCATTTTCTTAAAATAAGCTGAATATTTTAAATAATACATGATGAACTTATTTTAATATACGATGAACATTTAAAAAACAATAGGAATATATGCACTGAAGAATTTTCGGACACGTACTGAACATTTGTGAAAATACGCTGAACAATTTGCGAATACACATTGAACATTGTGTAATATATACTGAACAAAATTAAGAAACATAGTGAACAATTGTATACTCATTGAATAACCAAAACCAAAATAGAAAAATATCAA
>NW_025228928.1:11593-11836 GCF_018294505.1 Triticum aestivum
AGCCCAGGTAACCTGGTCCACGTGCCCGCTTTAAAGTTCATCGTAATGAGTTAATTAAATTACGACCAGTACTAGTCCGCGCCCCTGCTGCGGTGGTTGATTTTAACTATGGCACGATCATGCCAATTTTTGGACATGTAGTAATGAATTAGTGAATATAGTAACGGGAGTCAAGTAGCATAGTAATGAAAGGATATTCATTAACGAGGACCAATGCCAATATAGTAAACCTGTTACTAGATG
>NW_025228928.1:12762-14226 GCF_018294505.1 Triticum aestivum
TATATGCTAAAGTGAGACTGAGCGCATTGTACTTATCGTACGCTCCGGCCAACCACAGATCGAGCGCGCCCTCTAATTTACCCTGGCAGGGCAACCGTCCAGCCAAGAAAATGCTCCAGGGTCGTTAGTCTCCGGGTTGGAAATCAACCGTAATGAACTCTTCATATAGGGTAATGAAAGCATTTTTTTTTTACGTGGGATTGGCCCAAAGAACAATAATGAATTGGGACAAACTGGTCGTAAAACTCCTTTGCCCATTAGAAATCTGCGTGCCCACTAGAAAAAATAAGACTAATTAGGACAACCGTGGCATGGTAACAAGATTACTAATCCTTCCCAAAAAAAATTCACTATTCCTATGCACTAGACACGGTGGCATGGTAACAAGATTACTTCCCTAAATTCTTTTTACTATTCCTATGCACTACACAGGGTGGCATGGTGACAAGATTACTTCCCTAATTTTTTTTGCTATTCCTATGCACTACGCACATCTTATGCTCAGTTATTTTATGCATTGCAGCCTGGTATTAGACTGTCAGAACGATTAAAGGTAGAAGAGTGATTCGTAACAAGCGGTAACCAGATTACCATTTTCAGTATGTACATGTCTTTTTTTCATATCCATTGAACATTTTAAATAATACACGATGAACATTTTTGAAACAATATGAATGTATGTGTTGAACAATTTTTGAATACGCATTGAACATTTAGTAAAAACGTTGAAAATTTTCATAAGATACGATGAACATTTTTATAATACACGGTGAACATTTTTTAAATGCAAAGGTGAACAATTTTCATAATATACAATGAACATTTTCTTAATACAATGAAATTTTATGTAATACACGGTGAACATTTTATATAATAGCAAATAAAAAGAAGAAAACAGAAAAAGAAATAGAACAGAATAATAATAAAATAATGTAAAAGAAAATGAAATCAAAAAGGAATCAAAACAGAAAATTAAAAAACCGGAGCAAAATAACGGAAAACCGGAGAAACAGTGGAAAACTGAAAGCAAAAAAACGCAGGAAATGCCATAGGATCCACCGTTTTCTTCCCGCAATAAATTCATTTTTTTCGTTGCACTGCGTGGTAGTGGGCGGCCCACGCTAGGGAGCGCCTGAGCGCCGGTTTCTTTTGGCGGCGCGTAACGCGCCAGTTAGGGGCTCCCAGAAAATAGGCCCTCATATTTGGGGATGTCAGTTGGGGGTGAATGCTCACCAATGTTCGCTCGTGAAGGCGGACTGCAGCGAACGTTTCTTTTTTTTTTGAGAAATGCGAACGTTTCAGGTGGTTCACTCTTCGTTCACTCTAGCATGACCCCATTTAACTTTTTTAAAATGTCATCAACAAAAATGATCCTAATTGCCATGATCTAATTTACGACAAAATGGCATGCCACTTTATAAAAATAGGCATATCTCTAAGTTTTAAATTTATGACGAGTATGAT
>NW_025228928.1:19639-20320 GCF_018294505.1 Triticum aestivum
TTTTTTTTTGAGAAATGCGAACGTTTCAGGTGGTTCACTCTTCGTTCACTCTAGCATGACCCCATTTAACTTTTTTAAAATGTCATCAACAAAAATGATCCTAATTGCCATGATCTAATTTACGACAAAATGGCATGCCACTTTATAAAAATAGGCATATCTCTAAGTTTTAAATTTATGACGAGTATGATAAAAAAGTCTGTATGATCTACAAATTAAAAATTGCCATGCTAAACTTTAAAACTACCATCCACTAGATAAAAAATTACATGAACAAAAATGTACATACAAATTTATACAGTTACAAATCTCATGCTCTGAAAATAATAATAAAATTACTGTGCTACTTTATAAAAGTGCAATCCTATAGATAAAATTGTTTTATCCGGATAAGCCCAAAAATAAAATTTTCATGACATTAAAAATAAAAAATGCCATCCTCTTCATAAATAGAAATTTCATACTCTAAAAAATAATAATTTCATCCTATTATTAATAAAAATGTCACACGCTTAGTAATAAAACTGTCATGCCATTAAAAATAAAAATGTCACCCTCTCAATAATAAAAATGCCACCCTCTCAATAACAAAAAATTAACCTCTTAAAAACAGAAAACATCATGCTATAAATAATAAACTACCATGTGAGGAAGTGAAACTTTTTTGGACAGATCAAAAAA
>NW_025228928.1:24386-25557 GCF_018294505.1 Triticum aestivum
AAGTTACTGACGGAGAACGACACTGAACTCTGAATTTACTGAATATGAATAGTACTAGTGCATGCAAGGTGTTCGACAGAATGATTCTGGCATGAAGGGATTTTTCCTTGAGCTGGTTTTTGGTGGAGTGGCCTCTCATTGCATCTAGAGGTTGCCTGAACTTTGGTGGAATTTTTAGAGCAGTGTAGATATGAATTTCACCAAATTTGGCAAATCTGGTCCAAACTTGCAGAGAGTGAAATTTGAATTATTTGAAAAGAAGAAGAGTGGATCAAGATGGTTCTAGGATGTGGGTACAAAGGACTATCTAGGGGTGTTGAGTTGAGGTTAAAAATCAAATGCATTAGGGTACTTGCTTTGCAAATCACCTAGGCTCAAAAGAAATGACAGAAATATTTTGGGAAAAGAATTTAATGGGATAAAATCCAAAAATGGTTTTTATTAGTTTGGACAGAATGTTTGGGTTGTCCCAAGGTGGAAGGATGGGTTTTGGGAAAATTTTACCATAGGAGGTATGGTAAAATTTAGAAAGGATCAAAACCAAATAAAAGCCCAAAAACCAAAAAGGTTTTTCTTTCTAGGAGAAACTAAATCCAAGAAAGATTTTTGCTGAAAACAAAAACCACAAAAAAAAATTTGGAGTGTCACAGTACCTACCCCCTTAGGAAAAATCTCGTCCCCGAGATTTCAGCTGATCCTTAAACAGGTGTGGGTGCTCTGTCCGAAGAAAATCCTCTCTCTCCCAAGTTGCTTCATTCTCGGTGTGGTTGCTCCACTGAACTCTGAAAATTTTTATGGTTTTCTGTCGGGTCCTCCTCTCAGACTCTTCTAATATTTTTATTGGGTGCTCCCGATAAGTGAGGTCTGGTTGCATGTCAATATCCTCATGTGAAACTTGCTTCTCTAGGTTGCTCACGTATCTTCTCAACTGCGAGATGTGAAACACGTTGTGGATACCGGATAAGTCTCCGGGTAGGTCTAGCTGGTAGGCTATCGTGCCTCTTCGGGCCATATATGAAATGGTCCGATGAATCTTGGTTCTAGCTTCCCCTTAATCCTGAATCGTTGCAGACCCTTCATAGGAGAAACTCTTAGGTACACCAATTCTCCGGGTTCAAAACTGATTTCCCGATGCCTTCGATCGTAATAACTCTTCTGCCGACTCTGAGCT
>NW_025228928.1:26805-30304 GCF_018294505.1 Triticum aestivum
TCGTCCGTGCTGGGATTTCGACTCAGTGCATCTGCCACAACATTTGCTTTTCCGGGATGATAGTGGATTCCAACATCATAATCCTTCACCAACTCTAACCAGCGTCGCTGCCGTAAATTTAGCTCCGGCTGTGTGAAAATATACTTAAGACTCTTATGGTCTATGTATATCTCACAATGATTTCCAAGTAGGAAGTGTCTCCATTCTTTGAGTGCATGGATGACCGCTGCTAATTCCAAGTCATGAGTGGGATAATTCTCCTCATGCTTGCGTAGTTGTCTGGAGACATACACAACTACCTTGCCTTCTTGCATCAACACGCATCCGAGGCCTTTCTGGGATGCGTCACAATATACCTCAAAATTCTTGTGTATATCCGACACAATTAGTACTGGTGCCGTTGTTAATTTGCTTTTTAGCTCTTGGAAACTTTTCTCACATGCTTCTGTCCATTCAAACTTCTTGCCTTTCTTGAGCAATTCTGTCATGGGCTTTGCTATAGTGGAGAATCCTTCAATAAATCTTTGATAATAGCCTGCCATTCCCAAGAAACTCCATACGTCCGTTACATTAGCTGGTGGTTTCCAGCCAAGTACGGCCTTGACTTTTTCCGGGTCTACTGCAATACCTTCTTGGGTTAGCACGTGGCCCAGAAAACCCACCTGCCTTAGCCAAAATTCACATTTGCTGAATTTGGCGTACAGTTGATGTTTCCTGAGTTCTCCAAGTACAATCCTGAGATGCCCAACGTGCTCTTCGGGTGTTTTGGAGTATATCAAAATATCATTGATGAATACCACAACAAACTTGTCCATATATTTCATAAATACTTTGTTCATGAGGTGAACAAAATATGCGGGGGCGTTGGTTAGCCCGAATGGCATCACTGTGAACTCATACAACCCATATCTGGAAGTGAAGGCGGTCTTGGGTATATCTTCTGTTCACACCTTTAATTGATGGTATCCTGATCTCAAGTCAATTTTTGAGAAGACTTTGGCCTGTGCGAGTTGATCGAATAAATCATTTATTCGGGGCATTGGGTATTTGTTCTTGATTGTGACCATGTTGAGAGCTCGATAATCAATACACAACCTCATTGTTCCATCCTTCTTCTTGGCAAATAAAATTGGAGAACCCCAAGGTGAGGAGCTGGCTTGTATGTATCCTTTCTCCAATAATTCTTTTATTTGCTTCTTCAACTCTACTAATTCGGATGGTGCCATTCTGTATGGTTTCTTGTAAATGGGAGCGGTTCCGGGTGCTAGCTCAATGCTGAATTCTATCTCTCGGTCCGGTGGCATGCCTGGTAGTTCTTCTGGAAATACGTCTGGGAATTCACATACTACTGGAACCTTGTTCAGCTCAGAAACGTCCATCTTGTTTAATCTAGGTTGCCGAGGTATTTGTCTCTCTTTGGCTGAAACTTTTATTTTCTTTCCATGATGGTGTGTGAGAATCACGGTACGGTTGAAGCAGTCAATAAAACCTTTGTTGGTGGTTAACCAATCCATTCCTAGGATGACATCCAGTTCTTTGCTTTCCAGTACAATAAGGTTGGCGTAAAACTTCAATCCTTCAAATTCAATAACCACACCTTGACAGTAACTCTGGGTCACTTGCTTAATTCCAGGGGACTTGATGGTCATTGATTTTTCTAAGGGAAGCATCGAAAAATTATTTTGCAAAGCAAAACTCTTCGAAATGAATGAGTGAGAAGCTCCAGAATCAAACAAAACCATGGCAGGTATTGTGTTGACGGGGTACGTACCGAGTACGATATCTGGGGCGTTCTGTGCTTCCTCTCGGGTCACGTGGTTCAGGTGACCTTTCCGGTGGTTGTTATTGGGGTTGAAATTATTTCGCTTGGGTGCTGAATTGTTGCCACCATTATTGGGCTTCGGGGTTGAGTTTCTTGGCTTGGGGCACTGCTTGGCATAGTGCCCTTCTTCTTCACAAGCATAACAGGTAACGCCTGGGCGATAGGTGAACTCTTTGTCTCTTGCATGGAAATTCTTGATTTGACGTGAATTATCTGTCGGGGTTTTGTGTATTCCACCCTTCTGAAATTCCGTCTTGCTTCTGGGGTTGCGAGAAAAAGTGGTCTGATCCCTTTTGCGTTTGCGGAAATCTTCCAGGCTACGTCGCTCATTTTCCAGAGTAATGGCCTTATCCACCAGTGTTTTAAAATCTGGGAAGGTATGCACAACTAGCTGGCATCTAAGGGCGGGTGCCAGGCCTTCCAAGAATTTTTCCATCTTCTTGCTTTCAGTCATGCGCTCTTCATTGGCGTAGCGAGATAGCAGAGTAAATTGGCTGTTGTATTGTGACACTGTGATGGTCCTTTGCTTGAGGTCATCAAATTCTCTTTTCTTGATTTTCATGACACTCTTAGGAATGTGTGCCCCACGAAAACCTTCTTTGAAATCCTCCCAGGTTTTTTCATTTTCGTTGGGGTGCATGTGCAGGAAGTTTTCCCACCAAGATGCGGCTGCTCCTGTGAGGTAATGTGGTGCATACAATACTTTTTCACGGTCTGAACACTGTGTGATAATTAATTTTCTCTCCATGTCTCGAAGCCAGTCGTCGGCCTCAAGAGGCTTGTCAGTATGAGAAAATGTTGGAGGATGCGTCTTCTGTAACTCGGATAATTTGGATTGCGGTTGATACTGACCACGGTTACTTCCCATATTGATGAACTGGTTCATCATTTTCTGGTGTTGTTAGTGACTCTGTTCATACAGACGACACACTTGTATAAAAGCTGTTTCACTGTCCGGTTGACTTGTCTGACCCTGAGTGAAATTGTGGTTTTGCGGTGTGCCATAATTTTCCTCTGGCTGATTTGGCATGGAGCGTGTCCAAGGATGAGACATCTTTCACTCTGGGAATATATTTTGTGAAACTCGTAAGACAAGGAAGAGAGTCGCAAAAGTCAATAAAATCACACACAAAGAACATTTTTAAAATTCCAGGATATTTTTGGAAACACACGATTGCGCGCGGAGAAGGACTATTACATATCTTACACGCAGACATAATTATACATTACATCACTCAGGATATGCGTACATAATCCAGACATGTTATTTAAACTAGTGCACTTCTCCAGATCCTACATGATGCGCAAACAGGCTACTTCTCACAACCTATGTACATATAAACATATTACACAAGTCGGTACATCGCATGGCGTCTACGCGTACTCAGTCGGAGATGGTGAGGATCTCCCTTCGCCTGCCGAGGGTGAGACGCAGTGACGTTGGGGAATCAACTTCCTCCTCGCTAATAGGTTCCAGACAAGGAACGCTGCGCTGAGCTGATGGAGCAGGTGTCGTAGGTGGAGTACCCTGAATAAGAGTGGGCGGAATAGGTGGAGTAGCACGTATGGGAGTGGGTGCAAAAAGTGGTGCAGCGCGAACGGGAGTGGGTGCAAAAAGTGGTGCAGTGCGAACGGGAGTGGGTGCAATAGCCTGGTTAAATTCCTCAGTGGTAGGCA
>NW_025228928.1:31238-32568 GCF_018294505.1 Triticum aestivum
GGCGCATCTCAACACGCCCTCCCCTAAATTGCACCGCGGCCTGGTGCATGGTCAGACTGTCGTTGATCTTGTGTGGATAAAGCGTGAAGACTGGGCGCACGGATGGCCCCATCGTGACCTGAACGATGAAGGAGAGGAGTTTGACGAACCCCTCAGGCACGTTGGCGAACATTTGAGACTCGCAGTCGCTGCCGGCCATCTACAAAAGTAGGCAAAAATTCTGAGTAATCAGATCATAAATTTTTATGCTGACTGTCAGAAAAATGACTACATTTGTAAAAACAAGAATAAACACTGTCATGCTAATAATTAAATTAGCGATCGCACCTAGTGGCTTCCTACAGTCAGCCTGGCTCTGGTTACCAAGTCTGTCACGACCGACTTTTTCAATAAATAATTATTGAGAAAATCGATCTTTAAATCCCAGTATAGGAAAAGTCATCCTCACTGGTAGACAAATACTTGATGAACAGAGGACCAGTAGCACTAAATATATTACAGGGTTGAGCTGAGGCTGCTCAACAAATCATTACAAACTCACCAATATCTTACATAAGGGCGGTTATGACACAGGGGTGTGGTGGCATGCTACTAGCTCGAGGAAAAAGTGGTAGTGGATAACTTGACTCCTAACTAGCAGCTCATCGAGCGTCGAGGTGAGGCTCGATGAATTTATTCTGGGGTTGCGGAAGCGGATAATTCAATGACCAAAACAGGATCGCGCGGGACTGACTGGGACTCCTCTAGGCGTCGAACTCGCTATCAAACTCTTCATCCATGAGATCGCCTTCATCAACATCTGGCCAAATCAACAAGCCAGGTGAGTACTTTGAAAGTACTCGCAAGACAGTTCGGACAAAGGATATAATCAATGAATGCATGAATGCATCATGAATAAAAGATGATGCTCAAATAACAACAATAATATTGCACGACTTGATAAATAAAATAAATAACTAAAAACCGATCGGGTGTCTGGAGCGACGCCTCGAAAGGTAAATAAGTAAAATGCATGCCGCAGTCGGGCGTCTAAGCGACACCACATAAAGGGCTTAAAAGAAATGCCGCAGTCGGGCATCTTAGCGACACCACATAAAGGGCTTAAAAGAAAATACCACTGTCGGATATCTGAGCGACGTCACAGACAGGGTTTATAAAAGAAATGCCACAGTCGGACATCTGAGCGACGTCACAGAAAGGGCTTATAAAAGAAATGCCACAGTCGGACATGTAAGCGACGTCACAGAAAGGGCTTACAAAAGAAAGGCCATCGTCGGACATCTGGGCGATGTCACAGACAGGGCTTACAAAAGAAATGCCATCGTCGGAC
>NW_025228929.1:0-7258 GCF_018294505.1 Triticum aestivum
CTCTATTTCTTGTAAAGTGGTTGTGGCAAGAACCCGGGAATGATTTGTGTGGATACTACATTTGCGTGTTCATCCACCACACCACCTATGAGCGGGGCTACTCTAAACAACAATATGAAGTGCATAAGCAATAATATTTACAAATTTTTTTATTACCATCATTTGTGTTCACTTTCATTCATATATATGTATTGACCCCCTTCTAGAAATTAGATGTGGCAGACGCAGGATGAACTACTACCACAAGATCACATACGAGAAATTCAAGAGGAATTGGCGGGATTCTTTCTTGACCACGTCATCGACAAACACGGAGAATACCATGTGGAAGTTGAGTTCAGATGTTAGGGGACATAAGAGATCTTAGCCAGTAGCGTCTGATAGATATACCAAAACTTGTTGTTCGACCAATCTATCGGAGCAGGAGAGGTCGATCACTTCTCTGTGTTCATGACGATCTTCTGTACTTAATGGTTTCCTTCATTTGCTTACTAGCTAGCTAGTGTGTCGAATCCTCTCTATACGTAGCGTCGACCAAGCATGGAAATAAGAGAGGACACTCCTCTCTATTAGCTAGCTAACACAATATATGAAACCCCCTAATTAACCCTACAAAACCCCACAAACACCCCTCCCCTTTCAGAAAAAAACAAACCCAGCCCCTGAACTGCTGACGCGTGGAGGCCTCTTGGTGGCACCAACCGGGACAAAAGGTACCCCTGCCTGGCCAGCCGCTACGGCCACGTGGAGCACTATCTGTAACGGTTCCCGATCGAACCGGGACTAAAGGTGGAGGGGTTTAGTTACGACCCTTTAGTCCCGGTTCGTGAACCAGTACAAATGGCCCTTACGAACCGGTTCGAATGACCCTTTTCCTACTAGTGTCTTACTGAAGACATCATCCCACCTAAACACTTCATATATATTTGGGAATATAAAGAGGATATGTAACATAAGTATTTTGCTTGCCTTGTTTTATCCACTATGCTAAACACCATCAATATGTTAGAGATGAGAAGTTGCAACAATGGCACCAAGCTGGCATGTTTTCTTTATGACTCTGTTAATAATGAATATAATTTTTTTATGCCCAATACATTTCAGGTTGGACATGTCTCAACATCACACGGGCTTTGAATCGGAATCAGATTGCCTCAATATTGCAAGCTAGGCCTGGTTTACATGGGGAGCTTTTCTGTTGTTCTTCCACTACGACATCTTGAATTCTACCAGTTTGTCGTATTTTAGTCTTACCTTCATGGAAGAAAGGTGAAATATTCCCATGTTTGACTTAATGATTTCAATTGATTATGATATACCATAAGATAACCATGAGCAACTTTTCAACATTTTAGGCCTTGGGCCGTCCAAAGACTCGATAGTGGAGTTGTGGCATAGAAATATTAAATTGAAGAGAAAAAGGCATTGTAATGGAGTTGTAATGTGCAAAATATCACTGATAAAGAGTACATTATAATAAAAAATAGAGATGCAAAATGGATGTATCACAGCTCCACTACAATATCTCTCTTTTTTTGTCACTTCCACAAAATTTATGTCTGGACCGAACTAGCTAATAGTATAACAATGGTGATTTTTATTCACCTTGGGAGAAAGAAAGATAGATGAGTTAGGCATAGGAATGAGAATGATTTTTATATTATATCTATGCTCTTTGTTCTTATATATTAAAACATATTGGTTTATCATATTTTGACTTTTGGCTGGGTTGGACGGTCATATATAATTCTAGCTCACGAATACCGATCTAATTTCTCTTGTGTTTTTCTCTTTCCATGATGGTTCGACAAAATATACATTGGACAAAAGCAAAAAAGGCAATAAGGCCTATGGGCTCAATATTAGGGACATCACACATGAAACATTAAATGTTTGTGATATTAAGTTACCTTCTTTCAGACAGTATGGCAAAACAGTTTTAGGGAGGGGGAAAACAATTTTTTTACCAGATTTTGAAAATGTTCAAAAATATTAAGAAAATTTGTAAATTAAATTAATCTTCATGAATTTAAAAGGTTCGTGAATCTTAAAAATGTTTGTGGATTAAATTTATATTCATGGATTTAGAAATGTTGTTAAATTTTCAGAAATGTTCATGCATTGGAGTGCAATAAAAAAGAACATACGAAACCAGAACATGAAATCATAAAAAAAGAAATCAAAGAAACCTATAAAAACTAGTAATGAAAAACCCAGAATAAAACCAATGGAATCAGCTACTCTCAATTATGCTACTAGAGAATGCTCACATGCGTTGTCCAGGTGATGATAATACCATTTGACTACTATTCTATGCAACGAGCCTAAAAATGAAATTCCTCTTACTTGCCGCTCAATTAATATGGCAAATAGTCGAGCAAACACTTGCAGATTGTAACTAGCCCGGGGCACTCAGCTCATATGCTTGGGCTTGCAGTTATTGCTACTGATGGTGGTGGACATCATGTTACTAGCCAAGGTGTCGTCCTCCACCGCCTATAGTGCCTCACAATGTTACCAATGGAGCAGCCGACTCAGGAGTCAGTGTTGCTTGATGAAATTCCTCCACGGAAATATCATGTGAGAGGTTAACCGGATCTTACTAAATCTATGCTAAGATGGTCCTGGCCATGTGTTCCATGGTGTGTTGTCTATGGTGTTCAATAGTGATAACATTTGATATGTTCTTTTCATCGGGCTCCCTTGTTAAGCAAAACTAGCATGATGGTTATGTATGCGGATGGGAACGACCACATGGTTGGCCAGATCATCTTACCACTATCAACGACGAGGACTAAAATTATGCTAGTATGGTATTATTTTCTATTATATTCTTGTAAATAATAGTAATTTCACCCTATATTTTACCTATTTTTACCTATATATATATGGTCTTTGATATTTTGATCTCGACGAGGTTGGTGGGTCCTAAGTGTAGCTAGCTTTGAAACATAGCGAGTACTGTATGTCTATTGTTTCTAGGTTAGTACCATGAAAGGTATGTCCGGACCGAATTGGCTAAGTGCGCAACATGTTTTTTTCCGCCTTGGCAAAAGAAAGACCGATGGATTGGGCTTAGGGATGTGATTGTTTTTTTATTATATTATTTTTCTACTATGTATTGTTATCTATGAAAACATATATGTGTCTTAAATTTTGATTTCGACGGGATTGTTGGTCATAAATATGGGTAGCTTAGAAACATTTGCTATAATATCTCTTGTATTTCTTTATTTTTATGGTTTTTTTGGAAAAAGATGCAATGGACAATACGAAATAAGGCAATAAGCTAGGACTTTTTCATCCAACAAACAAAATCATGAAATGCAAATGGGCTCAGTTCTAGGGACATCACACATGACATATTCAATGTTTCATTCATATTAAATAACCTTCTTGGGGATGGCATGATTAAAGAGTTTTAGCCACCTAGAAAACCAAACCTGGTCACAAATTGAAAATGTTCACAAATACTTTAAAAATATTTATATATTATATAAACATCACGATTTAAGATTTTATCACAAATTTAGAAAATAGTCACATATAATAAAATGGTTAGGGATTTATAAATGTTGGTGAGTTATGAAAAATGTACATGTATTATAAAGTGGTAAAATAGAAGAAAAGAATCAGAAAATGAAATATGAAAATGGTAAAAAGAAAACGAGAAAAAAGCAAACACAGAAAACTAACAAAAAATGGTACAGACAAGAATAGAAAAAAAGTAAGAAAACCAATGGAACCAACTACACTCTGTTACACTTTTTGGGCCAAGCCATGTGTGTTGTCCCTACGGGAAGAATACCATTTGACTACTATTCTATGCAGTGAGCGTGGAATAGGATAATATGCCTATTTGTCGCTTGATGCGGAAAATTGTCAAGCAAACACTTGCAAATTGTAACTAGGTCGGCACGCTCATCTCCCTTCCTAGGCTCTCTGCTCTTGCAGCAAATGGTGGTTCAGATGATGTTGCCAACAATGGCATAGTCTGCTGAGGCATATAGAGCGTCACATACTTTGCATGGAGCAACCAGAGCCGGTGCTTCTCGAGGATTAGCCGCCTTGGCAATCACATGCGAGAAGGTAATAAGATCTTACCAGATCTATCATGTGATGATATTGGTCATGTCTTTTCATGGTTGTTCATCTTTGGTGTTCCATTGTGTCAATTTTTGATGGGTTGTTTTCTTTTGGCGCTCTTACTAAGCAAAACTGCTAGGATGGTAAGATTCCGAATGAGGACAACCCGAGATATCATCTCCACCACCATCGACAGCAACAACAATGTACCAAAGCTAGTGAGTCGAGCAAAAAGTGGGTCTCCCATCACAAAATCACCACATGTATGTCGATGGGGATGGAGGGTCATAAATATGACTAGCTCAGGAACACCAATTATAATATCTTTAGTGTTTCTTTTTTTCCATGATGGCTCTCTAAATGTTACATTGGCCAAAAATCGACTACGAAAGTAAGCTAGGATTTTTGTGTTTTTCATTCATGAAAACAAATAGTGAAATGCTAATGGGCTTAGTATTAGTGGCAACACATATGATGCATTCAATATTTCACAACATTTAGTTACCGTCTAAGGGCTGGTATGACAAAAGAGTTATAGGAAACACAGAAACAAAGTTACTCACTGCTTGATATTTCTTTTGCAAATATTTAAAACTATTATAAAATTTAAGAAGTCTCACACAATTTTAATTTTTTAATGATTTTCTAATAATATTTGCGGATATTAATTGTTTTCATGAATTTAGGATATGGGTGAATGTTAAAACATTTACATGTATTGAAATGGAGTAGAATAGAACAGAAGTAATCAAGAATCGATAAAAATAAATATACAAAACAAAAAATAAGAAGAATGTTGTCGACGTGGTTGATATGTCTCCGTCGTATCTACTTTTCCTAATGCTTTTCCTCTTGTTTTGGACTCTAATTTGTGTGATTTGAATGAAACTAACCCGGATTGATGTTGTTTTCAGCAGAACTACCATGGTGTTGTTTCTGTGCAGAAATAAAAGTTCTCGCAATAGAATGAAATTTTGCGAGGATTTTTATAAAAGAGAATTTATGGAGCCATGAACCATCGGAGGGGGGGGGGGACCTGGGTGGGCACAACCCACCAAGGCTTGCTACCCCCTCCAGGAGCGCCCAGGTGGGTTGTCCCCACCTGGTGGCCGCGCAGACCCTGAAACCGACGCTAGAAAATCCTATTTTTCTAGAAAAAATTAGGGAGAAAGAATTATCACGTTTCACAAGACGGATCTGTCGCCGTCTCCTGTTCTTCATTGAGAGGCCAGATCTGGAGTCCGTTCGGGGCTCCGGAGAGGGGGGTCTTCGATCTTCCTCATCACCAACCCTTCTCCATCACCAATTCCATGACGCTCCCCACCGGGAGTGAGTAATTCCTTCGTAGGCTTGCTGGTCGGTGAGGAGTTGGATGAGATTCTTCATGTAATCGAGTTAGTTTTGTTAGGGCTTGATCCCTAAGTATCCATTATGTTCTGAGATTGATGCTGCTATGACTTTGCCATGCTTAATGCTTGTCACTTTGGGCCTGGGTGCAATGATTTCTGATCTGAACCATTTATGTTATCACCATTATATCCATGTTCTAGATCCGATCTTGCAAGTTATAGCCACCTACTACATGTTATGATCCGGCAACCCCGGAGTGACAATAGTCGAGACCACGCCCGGTGATGACCGTAGTTTGAGGAGTTCATGTATTCACCGTGTGTTAATGCTTTGTTCCGGTTATCTATTAAAAGAAGGCCTTAATATCCCTTAGTTTCCTATAGGACTCCGCTGCCACGGGAGGGTTGGACAAAAGATGTCATGCAGGTTCTTTCCATAAGAACGTATGACTATTTACGGAATACATGCCTATATTATATTTATGAACCGGAGCTAGTGCCGTATTGCCCTAGGTTATGACTGTCTCATGATGAATATCATCTAACGAATCTCCGAACTAATGCCTACAATTTTCCCACATATTGTTCTTGCTAAAGTCACTACTGCTGTTACTATTGTTATTGCTACAAAACCGTTGCTATCACTGTTACCGTTACTATTGCTACTATTATTAAAACTATCATATTACTGTGCTACTGATCACTTTGCTGCAGATACTGTTGCGATCCCATATACTTGTGGTTTATCAAGACCTTTTTCTGGCGCCGTTGCCGGGGAGCATAGCTATATTTTTTGAGTCACTTGGAATTATTATCAAATTATCACTATGAAGAATCTGAAGGATGCTAGGACTAAGCCTCTTCCCTCTAAGATGAGGGGAGGTAAGGAACTGCCATCCAGCTCTGCTTTAGAGTCACCTTCTCTTATAAGTAAACTTGCAATACCACCACATGCTATTAATTCTGATATGTCGGAAGTTATTGATGATGCTACTTCTGCTATGAATGCTACTCATGATGATGCTAGTTCCTTTCTTGTTGATGATGTGCCACCAGGTGAATTTCTTGATGAGCAAATTGCTAGAGTAAGACAACATGATATTGTTGAAACTGATGATGAGCTTGAATATGAAAGTCTTGAAATACCTATTAGAACTAGCCCTCCTAGATATGAATTGCCAAAGGTACCAGAAGGTTATGCTATGAGTGAGGAGGCAACTAGAGATATTCTTGCTTGTAAGGATAGAGATGATCTAGATAAATAATTATGCAAGTATAAAGAAAGATCTTTGAATGCTAGGATGAAATGTGATCCTAATTTTGCTACTTCACCTATCTTTATTGATGATAAGGATTATGAATTCTCTGTCGACCTAGAGTTAATTACTTTGGTTGAATCTGATCGTTTCCATGGTTATGAAACTGAAACTGTTGAGGCACACTTTACTAAGTTGAATGACATAGCCACCCTTTTTGCTCATGATGAGAAGATACGCTATTACTATATCCTCAAATTATTTACGTTCTCATTAAAGGGTGATGATAAAGCTTGGTACAATACTCTTGCTCCTGGTTGTGTGCGTAGTCCCCAGGATATGATTTATTACTTCTCTGAAAAATATTTCCCTGCTCATAAGAAACAAGCCGCCTTGCAGGAAATATTTAATTTTGTGCAAATTGAAGAAGAGAGTCTCTCACAAGCTTGGGGGAGGCTTATCCAATTGCTTAATGCTTTGCCTAGTCATCCTCTTAAGAAAAATGAAATACTTGATATCTTCTATAATGGACTAACCGATGCTTCTAGGGATTTCCTAGATAGTTGC
>NW_025228929.1:7268-23432 GCF_018294505.1 Triticum aestivum
AAAAAATAGAGATGCAAAATGGATGTATCACAGCTCCACTACAATATCTCTCTTTTTTTGTCACTTCCACAAAATTTATGTCTGGACCGAACTAGCTAATAGTATAACAATGGTGATTTTTATTCACCTTGGGAGAAAGAAAGATAGATGAGTTAGGCATAGGAATGAGAATGATTTTTATATTATATCTATGCTCTTTGTTCTTATATATTAAAACATATTGGTTTATCATATTTTGACTTTTGGCTGGGTTGGACGGTCATATATAATTCTAGCTCACGAATACCGATCTAATTTCTCTTGTGTTTTTCTCTTTCCATGATGGTTCGACAAAATATACATTGGACAAAAGCAAAAAAGGCAATAAGGCCTATGGGCTCAATATTAGGGACATCACACATGAAACATTAAATGTTTGTGATATTAAGTTACCTTCTTTCAGACAGTATGGCAAAACAGTTTTAGGGAGGGGGAAAACAATTTTTTTACCAGATTTTGAAAATGTTCAAAAATATTAAGAAAATTTGTAAATTAAATTAATCTTCATGAATTTAAAAGGTTCGTGAATCTTAAAAATGTTTGTGGATTAAATTTATATTCATGGATTTAGAAATGTTGTTAAATTTTCAGAAATGTTCATGCATTGGAGTGCAATAAAAAAGAACATACGAAACCAGAACATGAAATCATAAAAAAAGAAATCAAAGAAACCTATAAAAACTAGTAATGAAAAACCCAGAATAAAACCAATGGAATCAGCTACTCTCAATTATGCTACTAGAGAATGCTCACATGCGTTGTCCAGGTGATGATAATACCATTTGACTACTATTCTATGCAACGAGCCTAAAAATGAAATTCCTCTTACTTGCCGCTCAATTAATATGGCAAATAGTCGAGCAAACACTTGCAGATTGTAACTAGCCCGGGGCACTCAGCTCATATGCTTGGGCTTGCAGTTATTGCTACTGATGGTGGTGGACATCATGTTACTAGCCAAGGTGTCGTCCTCCACCGCCTATAGTGCCTCACAATGTTACCAATGGAGCAGCCGACTCAGGAGTCAGTGTTGCTTGATGAAATTCCTCCACGGAAATATCATGTGAGAGGTTAACCGGATCTTACTAAATCTATGCTAAGATGGTCCTGGCCATGTGTTCCATGGTGTGTTGTCTATGGTGTTCAATAGTGATAACATTTGATATGTTCTTTTCATCGGGCTCCCTTGTTAAGCAAAACTAGCATGATGGTTATGTATGCGGATGGGAACGACCACATGGTTGGCCAGATCATCTTACCACTATCAACGACGAGGACTAAAATTATGCTAGTATGGTATTATTTTCTATTATATTCTTGTAAATAATAGTAATTTCACCCTATATTTTACCTATTTTTACCTATATATATATGGTCTTTGATATTTTGATCTCGACGAGGTTGGTGGGTCCTAAGTGTAGCTAGCTTTGAAACATAGCGAGTACTGTATGTCTATTGTTTCTAGGTTAGTACCATGAAAGGTATGTCCGGACCGAATTGGCTAAGTGCGCAACATATATGTGTCTTAAATTTTGATTTCGACGGATTGGGCTTAGGGATGTGATTGTTTTTTTATTATATTATTTTTCTACTATGTATTGTTATCTATGAAAACATATATGTGTCTTAAATTTTGATTTCGACGGGATTGTTGGTCATAAATATGGGTAGCTTAGAAACATTTGCTATAATATCTCTTGTATTTCTTTATTTTTATGGTTTTTTTTGGAAAAAGATGCAATGGACAATACGAAATAAGGCAATAAGCTAGGACTTTTTCATCCAACAAACAAAATCATGAAATGCAAATGGGCTCAGTTCTAGGGACATCACACATGACATATTCAATGTTTCATTCATATTAAATAACCTTCTTGGGGATGGCATGATTAAAGAGTTTTAGCCACCTAGAAAACCAAACCTGGTCACAAATTGAAAATGTTCACAAATACTTTAAAAATATTTATATATTATATAAACATCACGATTTAAGATTTTATCACAAATTTAGAAAATAGTCACATATAATAAAATGGTTAGGGATTTATAAATGTTGGTGAGTTATGAAAAATGTACATGTATTATAAAGTGGTAAAATAGAAGAAAAGAATCAGAAAATGAAATATGAAAATGGTAAAAAGAAAACGAGAAAAAAGCAAACACAGAAAACTAACAAAAAATGGTACAGACAAGAATAGAAAAAAAGTAAGAAAACCAATGGAACCAACTACACTCTGTTACACTTTTTGGGCCAAGCCATGTGTGTTGTCCCTACGGGAAGAATACCATTTGACTACTATTCTATGCAGTGAGCGTGGAATAGGATAATATGCCTATTTGTCGCTTGATGCGGAAAATTGTCAAGCAAACACTTGCAAATTGTAACTAGGTCGGCACGCTCATCTCCCTTCCTAGGCTCTCTGCTCTTGCAGCAAATGGTGGTTCAGATGATGTTGCCAACAATGGCATAGTCTGCTGAGGCATATAGAGCGTCACATACTTTGCATGGAGCAACCAGAGCCGGTGCTTCTCGAGGATTAGCCGCCTTGGCAATCACATGCGAGAAGGTAATAAGATCTTACCAGATCTATCATGTGATGATATTGGTCATGTCTTTTCATGGTTGTTCATCTTTGGTGTTCCATTGTGTCAATTTTTGATGGGTTGTTTTCTTTTGGCGCTCTTACTAAGCAAAACTGCTAGGATGGTAAGATTCCGAATGAGGACAACCCGAGATATCATCTCCACCACCATCGACAGCAACAACAATGTACCAAAGCTAGTGAGTCGAGCAAAAAGTGGGTCTCCCATCACAAAATCACCACATGTATGTCGATGGGGATGGAGGGTCATAAATATGACTAGCTCAGGAACACCAATTATAATATCTTTAGTGTTTCTTTTTTTCCATGATGGCTCTCTAAATGTTACATTGGCCAAAAATCGACTACGAAAGTAAGCTAGGATTTTTGTGTTTTTCATTCATGAAAACAAATAGTGAAATGCTAATGGGCTTAGTATTAGTGGCAACACATATGATGCATTCAATATTTCACAACATTTAGTTACCGTCTAAGGGCTGGTATGACAAAAGAGTTATAGGAAACACAGAAACAAAGTTACTCACTGCTTGATATTTCTTTTGCAAATATTTAAAACTATTATAAAATTTAAGAAGTCTCACACAATTTTAATTTTTTAATGATTTTCTAATAATATTTGCGGATATTAATTGTTTTCATGAATTTAGGATATGGGTGAATGTTAAAACATTTACATGTATTGAAATGGAGTAGAATAGAACAGAAGTAATCAAGAATCGATAAAAATAAATATACAAAACAAAAAATAAGAAGAATGTTGTCGACGTGGTTGATATGTCTCCGTCGTATCTACTTTTCCTAATGCTTTTCCTCTTGTTTTGGACTCTAATTTGTGTGATTTGAATGAAACTAACCCGGATTGATGTTGTTTTCAGCAGAACTACCATGGTGTTGTTTCTGTGCAGAAATAAAAGTTCTCGCAATAGAATGAAATTTTGCGAGGATTTTTATAAAAGAGAATTTATGGAGCCATGAACCATCGGAGGGGGGGGGGACCTGGGTGGGCACAACCCACCAAGGCTTGCTACCCCCTCCAGGAGCGCCCAGGTGGGTTGTCCCCACCTGGTGGCCGCGCAGACCCTGAAACCGACGCTATAAAATCCTATTTTTCTAGAAAAAATTAGGGAGAAAGAATTATCACGTTTCACGAGACGGATCTGTCGCCGTCTCCTGTTCTTCATTGAGAGGCCAGATCTGGAGTCCGTTCGGGGCTCCGGAGAGGGGGGTCTTCGATCTTCCTCATCACCAACCCTTCTCCATCACCAATTCCATGACGCTCCCCACCGGGAGTGAGTAATTCCTTCGTAGGCTTGCTGGTCGGTGAGGAGTTGGATGAGATTCTTCATGTAATCGAGTTAGTTTTGTTAGGGCTTGATCCCTAAGTATCCATTATGTTCTGAGATTGATGCTGCTATGACTTTGCCATGCTTAATGCTTGTCACTTTGGGCCTGGGTGCAATGATTTCTGATCTGAACCATTTATGTTATCACCATTATATCCATGTTCTAGATCCGATCTTGCAAGTTATAGCCACCTACTACATGTTATGATCCGGCAACCCCGGAGTGACAATAGTCGAGACCACGCCCGGTGATGACCGTAGTTTGAGGAGTTCATGTATTCACCGTGTGTTAATGCTTTGTTCCGGTTATCTATTAAAAGAAGGCCTTAATATCCCTTAGTTTCCTATAGGACTCCGCTGCCACGGGAGGGTTGGACAAAAGATGTCATGCAGGTTCTTTCCATAAGAACGTATGACTATTTACGGAATACATGCCTATATTATATTTATGAACCGGAGCTAGTGCCGTATCGCCCTAGGTTATGACTGTCTCATGATGAATATCATCTAACGAATCTCCGAACCAATGCCTACAATTTTCCCACATATTGTTCTTGCTAAAGTCACTACTGCTGTTACTATTGTTATTGCTACAAAACCGTTGATATCACTGTTACCGTTACTATTGCTACTATTATTAAAACTATCATATTACTGTGCTACTGATCACTTTGCTGCAGATACTGTTGCGATCCCATATACTTGTGGTTTATCAAGACCGTTTTCTGGCGCCGTTGCCGGGGAGCATAGCTATATTTTTTGAGTCACTTGGAATTATTATCAAATTATCACTATGAAGAATCTGAAGGATGCTAGGACTAAGCCTCTTCCCTCTAAGATGAGGGGAGGTAAGGAACTGCCATCCAGCTCTGCTTTAGAGTCACCTTCTCTTATAAGTAAACTTGCAATACCACCACATGCTATTAATTCTGATATGTCGGAAGTTATTGATGATGCTACTTCTGCTATGAATGCTACTCATGATGATGCTAGTTCCTTTCTTGTTGATGATGTGCCACCAGGTGAATTTCTTGATGAGCAAATTGCTAGAGTAAGACAACATGATATTGTTGAAACTGATGATGAGCTTGAATATGAAAGTCTTGAAATACCTATTAGAACTAGCCCTCCTAGATATGAATTGCCAAAGGTACCAGAAGGTTATGCTATGAGTGAGGAGGCAACTAGAGATATTCTTGCTTGTAAGGATAGAGATGATCTAGATAAATAATTATGCAAGTATAAAGAAAGATCTTTGAATGCTAGGATGAAATGTGATCCTAATTTTGCTACTTCACCTATCTTTATTGATGATAAGGATTATGAATTCTCTGTCGACCTAGAGTTAATTACTTTGGTTGAATCTGATCGTTTCCATGGTTATGAAACTGAAACTGTTGAGGCACACTTTACTAAGTTGAATGACATAGCCACCCTTTTTGCTCATGATGAGAAGATACGCTATTACTATATCCTCAAATTATTTACGTTCTCATTAAAGGGTGATGATAAAGCTTGGTACAATACTCTTGCTCCTGGTTGTGTGCGTAGTCCCCAGGATATGATTTATTACTTCTCTGAAAAATATTTCCCTGCTCATAAGAAACAAGCCGCCTTGCAGGAAATATTTAATTTTGTGCAAATTGAAGAAGAGAGTCTCTCACAAGCTTGGGGGAGGCTTATCCAATTGCTTAATGCTTTGCCTAGTCATCCTCTTAAGAAAAATGAAATACTTGATATCTTCTATAATGGACTAACCGATGCTTCTAGGGATTTCCTAGATAGTTGCGCTGGTTGTATTTTCAGGGAATGAAGTATTGAGCAAGCTGAAGAATTATTTGAATAACATATTGAAAAATGATGATTGGGATCCTCCTGAAACACCGCCTAAACCCACTCCGAAGAAGAGGGGTATTTTATATCTCAGTCCTCAAGATATGCAAGAGGCAAAGAAATCTATGAAGAAAAAAGGTATTAAAGCCAAGGATGTTAAAAATTTACCACCTATTGAAGAAATACATGGGCTTGATACACTTGGTGGTAGAGGTAAATTCTTTAATGAAATTCAATGATAGTGATGATCCTCATAATAAACATCCTAGTCAATGCCTTTATGAGTTTGATAATTACATTAGAAAGCAAGATCACTTCAATGCAAATGTTATGAAACAATTGAAATACAACTCTGATGATGTTAGAGGTGTAGGAAAGCATGCCTCTATGGTTCAAATTCAATTAGAACAAGTTGCTAAATCTCAAAGGGAGTTGCTTGATGAAATGAACAATAATATAAGTGACCTTGCTGTTAGAGTAGCAAGAGGAGTTAAAATGACTTAGGAACCACTTTATCCTGAGGGACACCCAAAGAGAATTGAATAAGATTCTCAAAGAATTAACACTGATGCACCTAGTCCTTCTAAAAATGAAAAGAAGAAAAAAAATAGTAGGACTTTGCATGCCTCTAGTGAACCCGAAGTAGACAAACCTCCTGATAATGACAATGAAGTTTCTATCTCTGATGCTGAAACTCAATCTGGTCGTGAACACTCACCTTTTGATAATGAAAAAGATAATGATGAGGTTCATGAAGAAACTCAAACTAGATAAAGAACCAGACAATGATGTTGAGATAGAACTAGCTGTTGATCTTGATAACCCACAACCCAAGAATAAAAGATATGATAAAACAGATTTTGTAGCTAGAAAACAAGGTAAGGAAAGAGAGTCATGGGTTCAAAAACCTATGCCCTTTCCACCTAAGTCAACTAAAAATAAAGATGATGAAGAATTTGAACTCTTTGCTGAAGTGCCGAGGCCAGGCTTTTTACGTACTCGCTTGACTGATATCTTAAAAATGCCTCCTTATGCAAAGTACATGAAAGACATCATCACCAATAAGAGAAAAATACCGGAAGATGAAATCTCCACTATGCTTGCTAACTATACTTTTAAAGATGGAGTACCTAAAAACTTGGAGATCCGGGAATACCAACTATACCTTGCTCCATTAAAAGAAACTATGTGAAAACTGCTTTATATGATATGGGAGCTGGTGTTAGTGTTATGCCTTTGTCTTTATATAAAAGGCTTGATTTGAATAAACTCACACCTACTGAAATATCTTTGAAAATGGCTGACAAATCAACTGCCATACCTATCGGTATTTGTGAGGATGTGCCCATTGTTTTTGCTAATGTTACTATTTTGACTGACTTTGTTATCCTTGAGATGCCTGAGGACGACAATATGTCGATTATCCTTGGCAGACCCTTCGTGAATACAGTAGGGGCTGTTATCGATTGCAATAAAAGCAAGATCACATTTCATATCAATGGTAATGAGCATACGGTCCACTTTCCGAAGAAACAATTCCAAGTGAATGGTATTAATGTTATTGAAAAATTTCTGACAATCACTATTGGAAGTTTTGAACTACCTCTACATACTATGAAAAAGAAATATGAAATGCTTATTGTTTGGGAGATTCATATCCCTGTTGAGGTAACTTAGTGATTTACGAAATTTCTTCGGTTTCATGCAAATCGAAAGTGGTTGTTAATAAGACTTGATCAACCTTATTAATGGATCATTTTTGAGAGGTATGAAGTTGATGAATTTAGTGAGCACTACCTTCTGTCCCTACCTTTTGTTTTCTGTTTTTATTAGTTAAATAAAATAAAATGCCATGTTTCATCTGTTTTCTGAATTTTCCGTGCAATAAAAAATGACCCAAAAATAAAAGTTCTCAGAATGCTCTGAAAATTTAATACGATTTTTTCTGAATATTTAAGAATTTTTAGTGCAAATAATGTCAGAGGGAGGTGCACCAGGTGGGCACAACCCACCTGGGTGTGCCAGGACCCCCAGGCGCGCCCTGGTGGGTTGTGGTCCCCACATGGCCCCCCTCACTTATCCCTTCATCCCACATCATCACCTACCTCCAGAAAAAAATCACCATTGCTCTCTCTTTCGTGTTCTTGCTCTCAAACCCGCAGATTTCGATCTCCTTACTCGAAGCTCCGTTTCCGAAACTGTTTTCGGGGGATTGTTGCTTGGTATGTGACTCTTCCATGTGTCCAATTAGTTTTTGCTTTAGTGGTTTATATTTTGAATAATTAGCTACTCTTGGTGCTGTTGTAGATGAGCTTGCATGTTGAATTCTTAGAGTTCTAAATAGTTTGAATGCTTGCGATGGCCTCTATACATCCATATGAGTAGTTGCTACCAATCTTGTGAAGTTTTGTTAACAAACTTTTGTGACACAATTTTTTTTCTTCAGAAAATTGTATGCAAATATGATGAACCTTTTTGAAAGGAGTTCTTTGAGGAGGAGATCCTCAGAGGCATCTTCTAGTAGCAGCTCCACTCATCGGTCTTATGTTGAACCAACTGAAAGTTCCATTCGAGATGCCTCCACGAAAACATGCTTATGGCCTGCAACAATTATATGTTGAGCGTGGGCATTAAGGAGGAATTTGAGCAACATGTTCACAATGCGGATCTCGGTCCCTACATTTCAGACAAGTGCAACCAACACCTCACTCTCACTGAATCATTTGTCAAATGATTTAAATTCCATTCCTGTGAGTCTAGGGTGTCATTTAAACTGTATGAAAATCCATTTACCTTATCTTTAGAGAGATTCGCTCACCACTGCAAAATTCCATTCTGGGGTTCGCTCGATGAACCGCCAAGGTCTGAGTTCGAAATATTCTTGACTAGTCTTTGCTATGGTGAGACTAGGGGAGTGACGCAAGGTAGAATAAAGAGCATTCATTTTCCCGCAATCCAGTACTTCGCATTATTTAATGAAAAATGTATTGTAGGCAAACAAGATTGTAGTACACTTTGTGCTCCAGACTTGAGCCTCATGCGCACCGCACTCACCGACGACAAAAGTTATAATCTTGGAGTGATTGTTGCACGTAGGTTGCAACACAACATTGGTAGGGGATATTTTTATGGTTGAATTTATGCCACACGCTTAGCAAGAGAGCTGGGTGTTTCACCCTTGCCCTATGATCCTATTTTACTCACGCAATACCTAGACTTCTATGCTATGAAACGTCATAAGATCCTTAGAGGTGATCCTCATAATTTCACTTATAAATTGCTTTTTAAAAAGGACTCCGTGGTGGACTCATATTTGCCTGCACTTGCTCTCTTTAATGGCCACAATAGGGGAAGATATTATGTTCTTGAGAGCGAGGCCCAAGCTCATAACGCAGCGGTTGTGGCTGCATGGCGGGCTGAGGCATCCGCACCAAGAGCCTCCATGAGCTACCACTCTGACCATTACGCAGGCTACTGACTGATTACCAAGTTAGGCAAAAGCCTAAGCTTGTGGGTGTACGTATTTCCACCGACATTGCATTCATGTTCACACAGTTCATTCAAGTTGTCGGTGTTCACACATTTTCATTGTATTATCCATGTTAAATTTATTTTCTCGCTTTCTTCTTGTGTGTTTGAAAAACTTTGAGAAAATCCAAAAAAATATTTCTTGTTTCTTTTTTATTTTTCTTCCTAGTTTAAATTGTTGTAGCAAAAAAAGAAAACCCAAAAATATTTCCTTGTTCTTCTTTTACTTGCTGGGAGCTTTCCTGTGTAAATAGTTTTTCTCGTTTTTGCTTTTCCCTTTTTATTTAGTTGTTTTCGAAAAACCAAAAACTCCAAAAATATTTCAGTGTGTTTCTCTGAATTTCTTTTCTCTTTATTGAGTCATACCAAGGAGAAGATCATGATGAAAATGTTGAGTGACTCTCATTTGCATTATTGTTGATCTAATGAAGAGCCCATATTACCTTGTCTTCTCCTTTTTGAATAAAATGTTTGTAGATTCCAGCTTAGTCCACGACACACTTGCACTATTATTATTTTCAAATCGTTCGGTTGTGCAAGTGAAAGTAAATAATGATGATATTTGATGAACTGGCCATGGCAGAGGGAAATGGGTATGGACTCGACTTGTTCTGTTTTTGTAAATATGTTTAACCTAGTATCCATGATTCAGCCTATTATGATCAAACATGATTGCAATGACAATTAGAGATTATAGTTTATCATGCCATGCATAAGTAGCGAGGAGTGTATAATGATTTATCTCAACATTGCGTTAAAATGATTGTGATGTAGTATGATGATATGGTATCCTGCTCTAAATATTACAGTGGCTTGTCTTGGCACATGTTCATGCATGTAGTTGAATCAAAACCAACATAGCCTCTATGATATTTATGTTCATGGTGTTCATATCCTACCCATGCTAGCATCCAATGTTACTTATGCATAATGCATGTTCATGACCGTTGTTGCTCTCTAGCTGGTCGCTTCTCAACCTATTGTCTAGCCTTCGCCTGTACTGAGTGGGAATTATGCTTGTACATCAAAAACTTGAAACCCAAGTTATTCCAGATGAGTCCACCATACCTACCTATATGTGGTATTACCCCGCCGTCCTAAGTAAATTTGCATGTGCCACCTCTAAAAACTTCAAATAAACATCGTTTTTGTGTGCCTGGATTATTCATAGAGCGACAAGAGGTAGTTGGTATCTTCCATGCTAAGCGGGTTATTCTCAGGATGGGTGTTTATTCACTCACCATTGCACGAGAAAAGGGGTGGTAATAGGGGTTCCTAGTCCCAAATTGCAAAAAGAATTTACAAATAATCAAACAAAAACTCCTATGGAGCAATAACATTTACTTTATCGCTTGGGAGCCGATACTGATGTGTTTAGCATGGAAGATATTGATAACTCATGGTCACAAAGTAAACAAGAAGGGTGCATCTCTCAAAATTTCATTTACATTTGTTTTAAAAACTTGAGCTCTGGCACCTTTGCAAATCACTGCTTCCCTCTGCGAAGGGACTATTTATTTACTTTTATCTTGTGTCATCACCTTCTCAAATAAGCGCCAGAACCTTAGAGCACTGCTGTCATGCTGATGCATTGTGTGTAGCTAATGTTGGGTGCATCATGACTGGATCTTTTCTACCATGAATTACAATGTTTAGTAGCTGCTTGAACTTTGGGGGTGCTCTGCATTTATGTTAGGGCTAGCGAGATATCACTATTGTCATATTGTATCATGGTTGTTTTAACAACGTGCTGCTATTTGAGATGTATTATTATGACTCGCTACTTGATTATGTTATTGATATAATTTAATATTTTTTTAGGAGTTATTGTCGACATGGTTAGTTATTATCTTGGCTGAAAACATGGGTGCTGTTTAAGCTTATTTATATGATACGTCTCAGTCGTATCTACTTTTCCTAACGCTTTTCCTCCTGTTTTGGACTCTAATTTGCATGATTTGAATGAAACTAACCCGGACTGACGCTATTTTCAGCAGAACTACCATGGTGTTGTTTTTGTGCAGAAATAAAAGTTCTCAGAATGGAACAAAACTTTGCGAGGATTTTTTATACAATAAAAGAGAATTTCTGGAGCCAAGAACCACCGGAGGGGGGGGCACCTGGGTGGGCAGAACCCACCAGGGTGCGCCACCCCCTCCAGGCGCGCCCAGGTGGGTTGTCCCCACCTGGTGGCCCCGCAGACCCTAAAACCGACGCTATAAAATCCTATTTTTCCTGATAAAATCATGGAGAAAGAATTATCGCGTTTCACGAGACAGAGCCGCCGCCGTCTCCTGTTCTTCATTGGGAGGCCAGATCTGGAGTCCTTTCTGGGCTCCGGAGAGGGGGATCTTCGATCTTCGTCATCACCAACCCTTCTACATCGCCAATTCCATGATGCTCCCCACCGGGAGTGAGTAATTCCTTCGTAGGCTCGCTGGTCGATGAGGAATTGGATGAGATTCATCATTTAATTGAGTTAGTTTTGTTAGGGCTTGACCCCTAGTATCCATTATGTTCTGAGATTGATGCTACTATGACGTTGCCATGCTTAATGCTTGTCATCACTTTGGGCCCGGGTGCCGTGATTTCAAATCTGACCGTTTATGTTATCACCATTATATGCATGTTCTAGATCCGATCTTGCAGGTTATAGTCACCTACTATGTGTTATGATTCGGCAACTCCGGAGTGACAATAGTCGGGACCACTCCCGGTGATGACCGTAGTTTGAGGAGTTCATGTATTCACCGTGTGTGTTAATGTTTGTTCCGGTTCTCTATTAAAAGGAGGCCTTCATATCCCTTAGTTTCCAATAGGACCCCGCTGCCACGGGAGGGTAGGACAAAATATGTCATGCAAGTTCTTTCCATAAGCACGTATGACTATTTACGGAATACATGCCTACATTATATTTATGAACTGGACCTAGTGCTGGATCGCCCTAGGTTATGACCGTCTCATGATGAATATCATCCAACGAATCACCGATCCAATTCCTACGATTTTCCTACATATTGTTCTTGCTAAGTTACTACTGTTGTTACTATTGTTACTGCTACAAAACGATTGTTATCACTGTTACAGTTACTATTGCTGCTACCACTATTATCAAAACTATCATATTACTGTGCTACTGATCACTTTGTTGCAGATAATTAATCTCCAGGTGCGGTTGAATTGACAACTCAACTACTAATACTTGCAAATATTCTTTGGCTCTCCTTGTGTCGAATCTATAAATTTGGGTTGAATACTCTACCCTCAAAAACTGTTGCGATCCCATATACTTGTGTGTTACCAGTGGTTCACGCTATGGAGGAACGTGGACACCAATGCCATGTGCTCCAACTTTGGCATGCTTCGGCTAAAAAATGATCCTATTTTTTGATAGAACATACCCTCTTAGACGCAAAAAAAGTTCCTTTCTACTGGCTTGCCTAGATATCTTCGGACGTTGATACGGTGGAATATCAACCATAGCCTAGTGAAAAAACAGATTGATAGTTCAACACTATGATTCTCCCTTGCATGACTCGCAAGCGATTAAGGGAAATTAAGATTTTGCCATGCTGCCAACCTCTTGCACCCTTCTCCTCCTTGCTACCGCCAAAGAGCCACCGGGAAAGCCTATGTAATGCCAGTGAGAGTGGCAGTGAGGTCTCAGCTTCTCCCCTAGTGGGTGAGGGGTCTGTGGATGCCTAGGCGGCGGCCCACACATTTGTAATATTTTAGTCGCTTATTCATCGAAGAAATCTAAATATTCACATGCTGATGTAATGACTTTAGTTGACTTCAATTGACAATTATATGCAATATGATAAGAGTAAGCAATTTCTCAATTTCTAATGCTTTGGCCAAATGCATATATTCGTAGCAAAAGACTAGACCACACACACACACATCCAATCAATCAAAGCAATTAATACAATCTTACTCCAGTATATGCATCATATGAATGTGGAATGACAACTGACTATCAGGATAAGAATTTTAATGATGCACCTAATGTTGGAAAATATGCCCTAGAGGCAATAATAAAATGGTTATTATTATATTTCCTGGTTCATGATAATTGTCTATTGTTCATGCTATAATTGTGTTATCTGGAAATTGTAATACATGTGTGAATATATAGACCACAACACGTCCCTAGTAAGCCTCTAGTTGACTAGCTCGTTGATCAACAGATAGTCATGGTTTCCTGACTATGGACATTGGATGTCATTGATAACGGGATCACATCATTAGGAGAATGATGTGATGGACAAGACCCAATCCTAAGCATAGCACAAGATCGTGTAGTTCGTTGCGCTAGAGCTTTTCCAAATGTCAAGTATCATTTCCTTAGACCATGAGATTGTGCAACTCCCGGATACCGTAGGAGTGCTTTGTGTGTGCCAAACGTCACAAGTAACTGGGTGACTATAAAGGTGCACTACGGGTATCTCCGAGTGTCTGTTGGGTTGGCACAAATCGAGACTGGGATTTGTCATTCCGTATTGCGGAGAGGTATCTCTGGGCCCACTCGATAATGCATCATCATAATGAGCTCAATGTGACCAAGTGTCTGGTCACGGGATCATGCATTATGGTACGAGTAAAGTGACTTGCCGGTAACGAGATTAAACGAGGTATTGGGATACCGACGATCGAATCTCGGGCAAGTAACATACCGATAGACAAAGGGAATTGTATATGGGATTGATTGAATCCTCGACATCGTCGTTCATTCCGATGAGATCATCGAGGAGCATGTGGGAGCCAACATGGGTATCCAGATCCCGCTGTTGTTTATTGACCGGAGAGGCGTCTCGGTCATGTCTGCATGTCTCCCGAACCCGTAGGGTCTGCACACTTAAGGTTCGGTGACGCTAGGGTTGTTGAGATATTAGTATGTGGTAACCCGAAAGTTGTTTGGAGTCCCTAATGAGATCCCGGACGTCACGAGGAGTTCCGGAATGGTCCGGAGGTGAAGATTTATATATAGGAAGTTCAGTTCGGCCATCGGGAAAGTTTCGGGGGTCACTGGTATTGTACGGGGACCACCGGAAGGGTCCCAGGGGTCCACCGGGTGGGGCCACCTATCCTGGAGGGCCCCATGGGCTGAAGTGGGAGGGAAACCAGCCCCTGGTGGGCTGGTGGGCCCCCCTTCGGCCCCCCAGCGCCTAGGGTTGGAAACCCTAGGGGTGGGGGGCGCCTCACTTGCCTTGGGGGGCAAGCCACCCCCTTGGCCGTCGTCCCCCCTTGGAGATTGGATCTCCTAGGGCCAGCGCCCCCCTAGGGGCCCTATATAAAGAGGGGGGAGGGAGGGCAGCCGCACCCTAGCCCCTGGCGCCTCCCTCTCCCTCCCGTGACACCTCTCCCTCTCGCTGTGCTTGGCGAAGCCCTGCCGAGATCGCTGTTGCATCCACCACCACGCAGTCGTGCTGCTGGATCTCCATCAACCTCTCCTTCCCCCTTGCTGGATCAAGAAGGAGGAGACGTCTTCCCAACCGTACATGTGTTGAATGCGGAGGTGCCGTCCATTCGGTCCTAGGATCTCCGGTGATCTGGATCACGACGAGTACGACTCGCTCAACCTCGTTCTCTTGAACAGTTCCGCGCGCGATCTACAAGGGTACGTAGATGCACTCCTCTCTCTCCTTGCTAGATGACTCCATAGATTGATCTTGGTGAAGCATAGAATTTTTTTATTTTCTGCTATGTTCCCCAACAGTGGCATCATGAGCTAGGTCTATGCATAGTTTCTATGCACGAGTAGAATACAAACTTGTGGGAGTAGATGTTGTCAACTTTCTTGCCACTACTAGTCTTATCTTGCTTCGGCGGCATCGTGGGATGAGGCGGCCCGGACCGACCTTACACGTACGCTTACGTGAGACAGGTTCCACCGACTGACATGCACTAGTTGCATAAGGTGGCTAGCGGGTGTCTGTCTCTCCCACTTTAGTTGGAGCGGATTCGATGAAAAGGGTCCTTATGAAGGGTAAATAGAAATTGGCATATCATGTTGTGGTTTTACGTAGGTAAGAAACGTTCTTGCTAGAAACCTATAGAAGCCACGTAAAAACTTGCAACAACAATTAGAGGACGTCTAACTTGTTTTTGCAGCATATGCCTTGTGATGTGATATGGCCAAAAGGATGTGATGAATGATATATGTGATGTATGAGATTGATCATGTTCTTGTAATAGGAATCGCGACTTGCATGTCGATGAGTATGACAACCGGCAGGAGCCATAGGAGTTGTCTTTATTTTTGTATGACCTGCATGTCATTGAATAACGCCATGTAAATTACTTTACTTTATTGCGAAACGCGTTAGCCATAGAAGTAGAAGTAATCGTTGGTGTGACAACTTCATGAAGACACGATGATGGAGATCATGATGATGGAGATCATGGTGTCATGCCGGTGACGAAGATGATCATGGCGCCCCGAAGATGGAGATCAAAGGAGTAATATGATATTGGCCATATCATATCACTATTTGATTGCATGTGATGTTTATCATGTTTTACATCTTATTTGCTTAGAATGACGGTAGCTTAAATAAGATGATCCCTCATAATAATTTCAAGAAAAGTGTTCCCCCTAACTGTGCACCGTTGCGAAGGTTCGTTGTTTCAAAGCACCACGTTATGATCGGGTGTGATAGATCCTAACGTTCGAATACAATGGGTGTAAGGAAGATTTACACACGCAATACACTTAGGTTGATTTGACGAGCCTAGGATGTACAGACATGGCCTCGGAACACGGAAGACCGAAAGGTCGAGCATGAGTCGTATAGAAGATACGATCAACATGAAGA
>NW_025228929.1:23496-24034 GCF_018294505.1 Triticum aestivum
GTTCACCGATGTTTACTAGTCCGTCTCACGTGATGATCGGACATGGCCTAGTTGACTTGGATCATGTTTCACTTAGATGACTAGAGGGATGTCTGTCTGAGTGGGAGTTCATTGAATAATTTGATTAGATGAACTTAATTATTATGAACTTAGTCTAAAATCTTTACAATATGTCTTGTAGATCAAATGGCCCACGCTAATGTTGCCCTCAACTTCAATGCGTTCCTAGAGAAAACCAAGCTGAAAGATGATGGCAGCAACTATACGGACTGGGTCCGGAACCTGAGGATCATCCTCATAGCTGCAAAGAAATATTATGTCCTAGAAGCACCACTACGTGAAGCACCCATCCCAGAGAACCAAGACGTTATGAACGCTTGGCAAGCTCGTGCTGATGATTACTCCCTCGTTCAGTGCGGCATGCTTTACAGCTTAGAACCGCGGCTCGAAAAGCGTTTTGAGCAACACAGAGCATATGAGAAGTTCGAAGAGCTGAAAATGGTTTTCCAAGCTCAAGCCCGGGTCGAGAGATATGAAG
>NW_025228929.1:24401-32525 GCF_018294505.1 Triticum aestivum
TTGCTCATATTTGTAACTCAAAGCAGGAGCTGCGGAATAAGCGGAGACTGGCGAAGGACGAGGTGACGATGTGGGTCGGGAATGGTTCCAAGGTCGATGTGATCGCGGGTCGGCACGCTACCTCTACATTTACCTACGGGATTAGTTTTAAACCTCAATAATTGTTATTTAGTGCCAGCTTTGAGCATGAACATTGTATCTGGATCTCGTTTAATACGAGATGGCTACTCATTTAAATCCGATAATAATGGTTGTTCTATTTATATGAGAGATATGTTTTATGGTCATGCCCCGCTGGTCAATGGTTTATTCTTAATGAATCTTGAACGTGATGTTACACACATTCATAGTGTGAATACCAAAATATGTAAGGTTGATAACGATATTCCCACATACTTGTGGCACTGCCGCCTTGGTCACATTAGTGTCAAGCGCATGAAGAAGCTCCATGCTAATGGACTTTTAGAGTCTCTAGATTATGAATCGTTTGACACATGCGAACCATGCCTCAAGGGAAAAATGATCAAGAATCCGTTCTCCGGAACAATGGAGCGAGCAACCAACTTATTGGAAATCATACATACTCATGTGTGCGGTCCAATGAGCGTTGAGGCTCGCGGAGGCTATCATTATGTTCTCACTCTCACTGATGACTTGAGTAGATATGGGTATGTCTACTTGATGAAACACAAGTCTGAGACCTTTGAAAAGTTCAAGGAATTTCAGAATGAGGTAGAGAATCAACGTGACCAAATGATAAAGTTCTTACAATCAGATCATGGGGGAGAATATTTAAGTCATGAATTTGGTACGCACTTAAGGAAATGTGGAATCGTTTCACAACTCACGCCACCTGGAACACCTCAGCGTAACGGTGTGTCCGAACGTCGTAATCGCACTCTATTGGATATGGTGCGATCTATGATGTCACTCACAGATTTACCGCTATCATTTTGGGGATACGCTCTATAGACAACTACATTCACTTTAAATAGGGCACCGTCTAAATACGTTGAGACGACACCGTATGAATTATGATTTGGGAAGAAACCTAAGCTATCGTTTCTAAAAGTTTGGGGATGCGATGCTTATGTCAAGAAACTTCAACCTGAAAAGCTTGAACCCAAGTCGGAAAAATGCGTCTTCATAGGATACCCTAAGGAAACCAATGGGTATACCTTGTACCTAAGATCCGAGGGCAAGATCTTTGTTGCCAAGAACGGGTCCTTTCTGGAGAAAGAGTTTCTCTCAAAAGAAGTAAGTGGGAGGAAAGTGGAACTCGATGAAGTACTACCTCTTGAACCGGTAAGTAGCGCAGCTCAGGAAGATGTTCCTGTGGTGCCTGCACCGAATAGAGAGGAAATTAATGATGATGATCAAGGTACTTCGGATCAAGTTACTACTAAACTTCGTAGGTCCACGAGGACACGTTCCACACCAGAGTGGTATGGCAACCCTGTCCTGAAAATCATGTTGTTAGACAACGCTGAACCTTCGAACTATGAAGAAGCAATGGCGGGCCCAGATTCCAACAAATGGCTTGGAGCCATGCAATCTGAGATAGGATCCATGTATGAAAACAAAGTATGGACTTTGACAGACTTGCCCAATGATCGGCGAGCGATAGAAAACAAATGGATCTTTAAGAAGAAGACGGACGCGGATGGTAATGTTACCATCTATAAAGCTCGATTTGTCGCTAAGGGTTATCGACAAGTTCAAGGGGTTGACTACGATGAGACTTTCTCTCCCGTAGCGAAGCTGAAGCCCGTCCGAATTATGTTAGCAATTGCCGCATACTATGATTATGAGATACGGCAAATGGACGTCAAAACAGAATTCCTTAATGGTCATCTTAAGGAAGGACTGTATATGATGCAGCCGGAGGGTTTTGTCGATCCTAAGAATGCTAACAAGGTATGTAAGCTCCAGCGCTCCATCTATGGGCTGGTGCAAGCATCTCGGAGTTGGAACATTCGCTTTAATGAAATGATCAAAGCGTTTGGGTTTATGAAGATTTATGGAGAAGCCTACGTTTACAAGAAAGTGAGTGGGAGCTCTGTAGCATTTCTCATATTATATGTGGATGACATACTTTTGATGGGAAATGATATAGAACTTTTGGACAGTATTAAGGCCTACTTGAATAAGTGTTTTTCAATGAAGGACCTTCGAGAAGCTGCTTACATATTAGGCATCAAGATCTATAGAGATAGATCGAGATGCCTCATAGGTCTTTCACAAAGCACATACCATGATAAGATATTGAAGTAGTTCAATATGGATCAGTCCAAGAAGGGGTTCTTGCTTGTGTTGCAAGGTGTGAAATTGAGCTCGGCTCAATGCCCGACCACGGCAGAAGATAGAGAAAAGATGAATGTCGTCCCCTATGCCTCGGCCATATGGTCTATCATGTATGCCATGACCTGTACCAGACCTGATGTAAACCTTGCCGTAAGTTTGGCAGGAAGGTACCAAAGTAATCCCGGCATGGAACACTGGACATTGGTCAAGAATATCCTGAAGTACCTGAAAAGGACTAAGGACATGTTTCTCGTATATGGAGGTGATGAAGAGCTCGTCGTAAAGGGTTACGTCGATGCTAGCTTCGACACAGATCTGGATAACTCTAAGTCACAAACCGGATACGTGTATATTTTGAATGGTGGGGCAGTAAGCTGGTGCAGTTGCAAGCAAAGCGTCATGGCGGGATCTACATGTGAAGCGGAGTACATGGCAGCCTTGGAGTCAGCGCATGAAGCAATCTGGGTGAAGGAGTTCATCACCGACCTAGGAGTCATACCCAATGCGTCGGGGCCGATCACACTCTTTTGTGACAACACTGGAGCTATTGCACTTGCCAAGGAGCCCAGGTTTCACAAGAAGACCAGGCACATCAAGCGTCACTTCAACTCCATCCGTGAAAATGTTCAAGATGGAGACGTACATATTTGTAAAGTACATACGGACCTGAATATAGCAGATCCATTAACTAAACCTCTCCCCAGACACTACTGGAATCTGGCACTTTGCCATCTGCCATGGCAGATGGCAAAGGCATGATCGGCGGATGGCAAAGGCTTTGCCATCTGCCAGCAGATGGCAAACAGTTCGTCTGAAACCCTGCCGGTAAAGGCTTCTTTGCCATCTGCTGGCTGATGGCAAAGAGCCTGTGGCTTTGCCATCTGCTGGCAGATGGCAAAGCCTCTTAACGGGGTTAGCTCCGTTAGAAGGCTAACGGCATACTTTGCCATCTGCCAGCAGATGACAAAGGCTGCAGGCTCTTTGCCATCTGCTAGCAGATGACAAAGGCTGAATGCTTTGCCGTCTGCCAGCAGATGGCAAAGAGATTTGCCATCTGCTGTCAGATGGCAAAGAGCCCAAATAGGCCAGCCCAAATGTTACATGTAGATGACACGTGGCCTCTTTGCCATCTGCCAGCTGATGGCAAAGCTCTTTGCCATCTGCCAGCTGATGGCAAAGCTCTTTGCCATCTGCCAGCAGATGGCAAAGTGACTATATTGCCCCATTTAATTTTGTTTTTCTTATATCAATTCATTTTCACATAAATCAAACACAAATATATTTATATGACGAATATAGCATATTCAACACATATTACCAATAGTCGTGAACACATATGTATCCAACACATGTTACCAATAGTAGCAAGTTTCATCCGTACATATACATAGTTTCATCAATATTACACAGTTTCATCCATCACTACTAGGGAAAAGGCTAGCAGCAGCGCGTGTTTTCAGGCTAGCAGCAGCGCGGGTGGCCGCGCTACTAATAAGGCACTACAGCTAACTCATAGTAGTAGCGCGGCCCCAACCAGCGCTACTACTGTTGAACGATATCAGCAGCGCTTTTTAGGAACGCGCTACTATTAACTAGCTGTAGCGATTTCTTCATCCCATGCTACTGCTATATCTTTCATCATTTTCCCTTTCAGTTCTCCTTTCAGATGCTAGAAACCAGGTACTATCTTTCATCAAATTCATAAACCATTACTAGGTACGGTAGTACTCCCTTCGTTTCAAATTACTCGTCGTGGTTTTAGTTCAAACCACGACGAGTAATTTGGAACGAAGGGAGTACTAGGATAACAATTTCATGCATAGCCAACATGCATCCTCAAGCAGTACATGGTCATATCAACGGCCATCATCATATGTAGTTCTAGATGATATCGACGACGATCATGATATGTAGTTCTAGATGATATAGCCACACACACATATGTAGTTCTAGATGATATAGCCACACACACATATGTAGTTCTAGATGATATCGAAGACAATCATCATCCTCAAGCCTGGGCGGTTGGTGTTCCTGATAGTAATTAGGATGGCCTGTCCAACACGAAGATTCTTGCCATCGAGGAATTTCTTCCACCCAACCGAGCTTAAGTGTGTGCGACCGTCCGTGTCCACGCGGTAAGTACAGGTTGTGACGGAGCCCCTTGCAGTAAGGCGTAGTCCAGCTGAGCCTTCTTCATCAGGCTCGATACCATAACTCACAGATATGCTCTTTGCCAATTTCTGAATAAGAAAAACATATCAATTAATAAGCATCTGATCGAACTCTACACTAAAACATATATATCATCGACTAGATTCCACACAACATATACCATATCATTGGACTGTACACTAAGTAATTCACACTATTAATTTACATTTGTAAGTATAACATACCATATCATGTCGATCAACCATGGTATTTGTCAAGATGGTCACGAATGGCACCCCGACAAAGTCAGCACGTGGCGGAATTATGTCCCACAGGTTGGACACCTCCTCCTCACTCAGCCTTGTTCTTTGAGCTACGATGGCTTCATGAAGTGGGTCCTCATCATCTTCATCGAGTGGGTCCTCATTATCTTCATCATCTTCATCATCTTCGTCATCTTCATCATCTTCCACCAGGTTGAGATAAATGACAGCTAGCTTGGGTCTTTCTGCTCGGAAGTTGAAGCTGATCAACTCACCACCAGTAAGATGCATGCGAGCGACGAAACGGGCCCATCCATCTCCTCCAATCTGCGACATATTGCGTCCTTTCTCGACCTCCATAGTGTACGGCCCCCAGGAGCCTCAAATGTCACAGTGTCTCCTGTCAGCTTGTTGAATTTCAACCTCATATTGCATGGGACGATCTGTGTAAACTAAGCAAAATGACACAATGCAGTAATGCCAACACTAAAAATAAAATAGTTATTACATTTCATCTAATTTCTTACCGCGGCCCTCGCCTTCTCTCCCCGCGGCAGGGCCTTCTCCTTCGGCCACCCCTCCGTCGACTCCGTCGTGGAACGCTTCCTGGCGGGGGAGGCTGCGGGGGCTGGCGCGAGGGAGGAGGGCGCTGCCGACCACCGCTTGCTGGCCGGGGAGGGCGCTGCCGGCGAAGACGAGAAGCTCGAGAAGCTGCAGCAGGAGTTCGACGAGCTGCGCACGGAGCTGGTCGAGTTGAAGAAGCGGACCAAGCGCACGGACAAGGCCATGGTGAAAGAGCGCTCTGCGGGGGACCAGATAGCGGCTTGGTTCGACCCCAAGGTGCGCGACATGGGAGACGAGGACATGGCGGCCTTCTTCGCCGCGCTGATGCAGATGAAGGACGCCGTCTTCGATCGCGCCAACCAGGTTCTCCTCGAGGCGATGCACGCCCACATGAGCCGCATGGCGGAGGTGGCCCCCCGGCCGCCGCCGCCCCGGATCTTCGGTGGCAGCACCTTTGAGTACGGTAGCAGCAGCGGCACCGCCAACGACGGGATGGTGTTCCAGTTTCTGGTGCCTCCGCCACAGGAGCAGGGGTTCGAGGCCGGGATGGATATGCAGCAGATGGTGATGCCGCCGCCCCCTCCGTCTCACGTGGTCGCCGCCGGGATGGATGTGCAGGAGATGCCTCCGTCGCCGGGGTTGGCCGCCGGGATGGATCTGGAGCAGATGCAGATGACGATGCCTAAGCCGCCGGGGTTCGACGCAGGGCTAGACAAGGAGATAGATCAATGGCTTGATGTGATGCTGCCGCGTCCGGAGTTCACTGCCGGGATGGAGACGGTGCAGCAGGGGCTCCATCAACTGAACGCCGTTTCCGTATGCCTAGATTACATATGCATCTTCTACTTAAGTCTTCGCGTTAATTTTTTGTTTTGTTTGAAATGAAGTCGTCGCGTCAATCTTTGGTACATGCTGTGCATCTACCCTGGATCTGGACGAAATTAAATATTTCATCAACATTTTTATTTGGCCATTTCCTTTCCTTATCATGCATTAATGGGTTGTAATCTGTATTGCACCGATATGAATGAAATACAAAGGTCGATCTGTGCTGGATACATCTATCTATTAATTACTCTGTATACTATTACTAAAATAAGGGACAAACGAGCCATCACATGCACTCACATAATCTACAATTTTGACACCGTTTATCAGAATTTTTAATGGCTGAGATTTAAAAGATTCAAAAATTACATACGACTATATTTGGTACAAACAAGTCACGTCAGAGGAGGTACATCCATATGACATATGTATATGCAAATAAAAACTATACATGCAAAAACCGCATGGGGCATGTGGTTAGCAAATTCAAAATCCGTAATACAATACATGTGCAAATACGCGTCTGTCATTTCCTCTTACCATTAATTCCTCCGGCCAGAAGCATTGTGCGGTACGCATCTTACGGTTGATTTGGTCATCAGCTCGTATTTACTTTACTTGCCCAAGCTTGTGACTCTCGATTTCTTCCTCCCCCAAAAGCATCATGTGACTTGGGTTATAACCGAACCGAACCGATTTGTTGGTGGACCGAACTGTCGGGCTTGGAGGACGCCGTATGTCGCATGGTTTACTGTGATTTGTTGTCGTGCAAGGTCGCTGGATGGTCATGGCGCGCGCCGTGCAGGACCGACCCGACCTCCATGTGCCTCGATCGAGGTCGTGATGAGCGTGGGGCGGGGCCGGATGTTGGAGCTCATGGTCAAGGAAGACGCTGTCAAGGGTGCCGGCATGCACTCGTCGCCCATAGAGGGTCCGAGTCAACTTGCCTGTTTTCTGTTTTTTTTTCCCAGAGCAGCAGGAGCCAGGAGATGCGAGTGACTCAGGTTCCCTCCCTCCCTTGACTCGCGTCGTTACGTCCGGTTGAGAGCTGTATCCAAGCTTCGTGCCCTCCTGCGGAAACCACCCGGTGCAACTGATTCAGCTAAGCGCATACAAAAGAAAAAAAAGGAACGCTTTCTTTTGGGGGTGCGAAGGAATAGTTTCTAAATACTCTCTCCGTTCCAAAATAGATGACTCAACTTTGTACTAAGGTTAGTATAAAGTTGGGTCATCTATTTTGGAACAGAGGGAGTAAATAATAGGGTGTACGTAGTTATCCTTTGACGCGTGAGTTTAATGTATACCCAATCGTATCTCATTGCCAATCACGAAGTTTTAATGTACGTAGCCCAGCGAAGAAGGGATTCCTCTCCGGACGCTTGCTATATAAACCCCCCCGACCCCGAGACGTAGCCACACCAAAGCCACACCCACAGCCACTCCTCTTCCTCCCTTTCTCTGAGGCTAGCCACCGAGCAAGCGAGCAATGGCGGCGCCCAACCGGAGAGGTGGCAGCGGCCGGAAGAAGATCGTCATCCGCCGGATCGAGCAGGAGGATGCCCGGTTCGTCTGCTACTCCAAGCGCCGCCAGGGGTTCTTCAGCAAGGCCACGGTTCGCCTTCTCTCCCCGCGGCAGGGCCTTCTCCTTCGGCCACCCCTCCGTCGACTCCGTCGTGAAACGCTTCCTGGCGGGGGAGGCTGCGGGGGCTGGCGCGAGGGAGGAGGGCGCTGCCGACCACCGCTTGCTGGCCGGGGAGGGCGCTGCCGGCGAAGACGAGAAGCTCGAGAAGCTGCAGCAGGAGTTCGACGAGCTGCGCACGGAGCTGGTCGAGTTGAAGAAGCGGACCAAGCGCACGGACAAGGCCATGGCGAAAGAGCGCTCTGCGGGGGACCAGATAGCGGCTTGGTTCGACCCCAAGGCGCGCGACATGGGAGACGAGGACATGGCGGCCTTCTTCGCCGCGCTGATGCAGATGAAGGACGCCGTCTCCGATCGCGCCAACCAGGTTCT
>NW_025228930.1:0-32446 GCF_018294505.1 Triticum aestivum
GGTGCTTCACTGCCAAACCGTGCACCATACCGTACCAATCCAGAGGAGACGAAGGAGATTATGCGTCAAGTACAAGAGCTTCTCGACAAAGGTTATATACGCGAATCCCTTAGTCCTTGTGTTGTTCCTATTATTCTAGTGCCGAAAAAGGATGGTACATCACGTATGTGTGTTGATTGTAGAGGCATTAATAATATTACTATTCGTTATCGTCATCCTATTCCTAGGCTAGATGATATGCTTGATGAATTGAGTGGCTCTACAATATTCTCCAAAGTTGATTTGCGTAGTGGCTACCATCAAATTCGTATGAAATTGGGAGATGAATGGAAAACAGCATTTAAAACTAAGTTTGGATTATATGAGTGGTTAGTCATGCCTTTCGGGTTAACTAATGCACCTAGTACTTTCATGAGATTAATGAACGTAGTTTTACGTGCTTTCATTGGACGATTTGTGGTAGTTTACTTTGATGACATATTGATTTATAGCAGATCTTTGGAAGAACATTTGGAACATTTACGTGCTGTTTTTATTGCTTTACGTGATGCACGTTTGTTTGGTAACCTTGGGAAGTGCACCTTTTGCATCGACCGAGTATCTTTTCTTGGCTATGTTGTTACTCCACAGGGAATTGAAGTTGATAAAGCCAAGATTGAAGCTATTGAGAGTTGGCCGCAGCCCAAAACGGTCACACACGTGAGGAGTTTTCTTGGCCTCGCTGGATTCTATAGGCGTTTTGTGAGAGATTTCAGCACCATTGCTGCACCTCTCAATGAGCTTACAAAGAAAGATGTGCCTTTTCTTTGGGGTACCGCACAGGAAGAAGCCTTCTCGGTATTGAAAGATAAGTTGACACATGCTCCTTTACTCCAACTTCCTGATTTTAATAAGACTTTTGAGCTTGAATGTGATGCTAGTGGAATTGGATTAGGCGGTGTGTTATTACAAGATGGCAAACCTGTTGCATACTTTTCTGAAAAATTGAGTGGGCCTAGTCTGAATTATTCTACTTATGATAAAGAATTATATGCTCTTGTTCGGACTTTAGAAACATGGCAACATTATTTATGGCCCAAAGAATTTGTTATACATTCTGATCATGAATCTTTGAAACATATTAAAAGTCAAGCTAAACTGAATCGTAGACATGCTAAATGGGTTGAATTCATTGAGACTTTTCCTTATGTCATTAAACACAAGAAGGGAAAAGAAAATGCTATTGCTGATGCATTGTCTCGCCGCTATACTATGCTTTCACAACTTGACTTCAAAATATTTGGTTTGGAGACCATCAAAGATCAATATGTGCATGATGCTAATTTTAAAGATGTAATGCAGAATTGTAAAGAAGGAAGAATGTGGAACAAGTTCGTCGTTAACGATGGATTTGTGTTTCGTGCTAACAAGCTATGCATTCCAGCTAGCTCCGTTCGTCTTTTGTTGTTGCAGGAGGCGCATGGAGGAGGATTAATGGGACACTCTGGCGTGAAGAAGACGGAGGACGTACTTTGATGAGGACATGACTACCTTGGATATGACCAAAAATATTGCATATATGCATATTTGTCAGGTGATTTCTAATGCAAACTATTCAATAATCTATTTATGTTATCCAGAACAAAAATACTTCACACACTTTTGTGTTTTGTCTAATTGCAGGTGTATGGGACATTTGTACAATCCACATGTGAAGATAAGGAAGAAAGAGATGTTTATTTGCTGTCCAAAAAGTTCTCTCACGTCACTTTTGGCCCAAGAGAAGATAGAGTCCAAGTCTCTCACGTTCTGGATTCAGATTCGGACTGCACAGACATACCTGACTCAAAACGCACACAAGTTTTTCATACGGACTCCGAATTGGGTGATTCTTTTTTTGTTGGAAACTAGATTTCGTGCACTTTCCAACCCAATTGGAATCACCTTCAAATTCGTCCGGAGCATTGAGTTGTGGACGAAACAATCTGATGCTGCAGCAGAATCCGAGTCAAACTACAAGTCCAAAGGTGTTACATCACCTCCACTTGGGTCCATTGGCCTTGTACGACCTAGATTTAGTTTTAGGCTGCCTTGGGACGTCCTCCCACCTCCTTGGCCGCCACCCCTTGCTCCTATATAAGTAGATCCATCTAGTAGCTTTTCCTTGGGTTTTGTTTAGATTAAAAGTTCGCCATAGCTGCAACTTCGCGTACTTCGTTTGTGTTCAACGACCAGACAAAGGCGTCACAGAACCCCACCTTGATCAACAAAGCTTTCATCTTAAATTCGCAATATCCAGATTGCAATCTTAGTTTCTTGCTTGTTCTTCGTTTGCTCGCAGGAAACAGACCCTCGTGGTCAGGTTGATCGTGCTCCGGCATGGTCAATAACCTCTCGGAGTTGGTTTAGCGATTGCTAAGGCGCGACGTCCTCGCATGTTCGTAGTCGGATCGTCAAAGTCGACTTCCACCAAGGCGATATCCATCATCTCATCGAAAGACGGGACACCTTTGCCTCTATCACATAATTTCTTTGTTAGTATGCTTGAAGTATTATTATTTTTATGTCAATATAAACTTTTGTCTTGAATCTTTCTAATCTGAATATTCATATCATAATTAAGAAGATTTGCATTGAAATTATGCCAAGTAGCACTCCGCATCAAAAATTCTCTTTTTATCATTTACCTACTCGAGGACGAGCAGGAATTAAGCTTGGGGATGCCTGATACGTCTCTGATGAGGACATCAATACAATTGTTACACCCATAGCCCCTGCTGCTATACATACTGGACCAATTACTAGAGCTCGTGCACGCCAACTAAATTACCAGGTACTTTCGTTTCTTGGTAATGATTCTAATGTTCATGAGAATATGATGCTGCCTAAATTGGATACATTTGTTTTGCTTACAAATGAAGGGCCTAGCTTGGAGAAGGATGAACATTGGAGCAAGAACAAGCATGGAGATGATGGCATGCGCAAGGGGAACAAGAACGGAGTTACAAGTGATGATTTCAGGACTTTGAAGCCACCATAATGGGTGCATGAAGCCTTGGACGAAATATACAAGATGCCACTTCATAAATTTCGTCCCGAGGCTATTTTAGGTGCTGCGTCACCTTATTATTGGGCCAGGCCCATGTAATTTCGAAATACATAAGTATAGGCTATTTTTAGAGTCCGTATGTGTGGGGAAACAAGAGATAGGGTTGATTTGGGACCCCTCCACCAAGGGCCACGAAATTCCCCCCCCCCTCTTCCTCCATATATACAGCCCTTAGGGCATCGTTTAGACTTTGGGTTTTGTTTAGATTAAAAGTTCGCCATAGCTGCAACTTCGCGTACTTCGTTTGTGTTCAACGACCAGACAAAGGCGTCACAGAACCCCACCTTGATCAATAAAGCTTTCATCTTATATCCACAATATCCAGATTGCAATCTTAGTTTCTTGCTTGTTCTTCGTTTGCTCGCAGGAAACAGACCCTCATGGTCAGGTTGATCGTGCTCCGGCGTGGTCAATAACCTCTCGGAGTTGGTTTAGCGATTGCTAAGGCGCGACGTCCTCGCACGTACGTAGTCGGATCGTCAAAGTCGACTTCCACCAAAGCGAAATCCATCATCTCATCGAAAGACGGGACACCTCCGCCTCTATCACAAACGAAGCACACGAAGTTGCAGCAATGGCTAACTTTTAACTAAATAAAACCCCAGTCTAAACGATGCCTTAAGGGCTATATTTATAGGGAAAAGAGAGGGGATTTTGTCCACCCTTGGCAAGGTGGGACTAAAACACCTCCTAAGTCGTTTTCCCTACAATATGGACTCTAAAAATAGATTACATGGGCCTGGCCCAAAATAAGGTGGCGCAACACCAATAATAAGCTATGGACGAAATTTATGAAAGGCCATCATGTATATTTCATCCACCATCTTGTATGTCATCATGGTGGCTTCAAAGTCCGGAAATCTCCACTTGAACCTCCGTTCTTGTTCTGTTCGCATGCACCTTCATCTCCGTGCTTGACCATGCTCCAATGTCCAACCTTCTTGTCCATGCTAGACACTTCAATTGCAAGCAGCACAAATGTATCTAAGTTAGGCAGCATCATATTCTCATGAACATTAGAAACATTACCAAGAAACGAAAGTACCTGATAATTTAATTGGCGTATCTGAGCTCTAGCAACTATTCCAAGAGGTAAAACAGTAGGGGATATGGGTGTAACTGTGGTAGCCATGTCCTCATCATCCTCCCCTTCTTGAAAACAAAGCCGTCCTCAGCGTTTCTTAATCTGAAATCTGGCTAACAAAAGAGACAAGGTGTACACGTTGTATATGTATATGTCGTCCATTTTCACTGATCTCAGTTGGGGCACATGTGACACAGTTATACAAGAGCACCTTTCAAAAGTCGTGAAATATAAAGCCAATATATTATCGCAAGAAGTCAAAGGCATGAAAAAATTGCAACTCAGGTTGCACATATAAGTGAAGCTCTTATTCATATCAAAAGATTGACAATGCTTATCATTAAACCATCCCAACAATGATGAACCATCACCAAGATTAGAGGTCATATCAAAATGATTAAACATTGGCACAATTATTTTCAAACGTATTTGATCCAAATCTGATTTATTCCCTGATTCACTTGATTCTTTTGCATCGATAGTTAATTCAATGGGTTCACTCAAAATTGTTTGAACACATGGCAAAGTCAAAACATCAACATAGTCCTCTAAAATAGCTGGTGTGATCAAAGTTGTGGGTAGCTCACCGCATGGTGCATTTAAATTGACAAGACATTCATCATACTCATGTGGTGGTGGAAGATTAGTACCTTTGTCATTACCTCTTATGATCAACTCAGATGATGTAGGCACTCTCGGTGATGATGTATCACATGGTGGAGGTGATGTAGTCCTCACAACAACGGATGTGGTTGTCATAGTATGCCTAGTAGTTGAAGGGACAATCGTATCAACTCTTGGAATGTGCATCTCATGCCTGTTCTCCTTGTGGGCAACACGTCGTTTTATTTCCTGTTCAGCTTTGCAAGCAAGATGAAACAAATGGTCCATAGGATAACACTCTTCATGAATTAGTATCTCCTGAATCTCACGATTTAATCCTCCCCAAAATATATCCATAAAATCTTCTTCACTTTCTTCTAAAGAGGAATGCAGGAAGGTAGTTTGTAAAGTATCATAATATTTCGTTACGGCGTCACTACCTTGTTTCAAATGTTGCAACTTTTTAATCATGTCACGAGTATAATAAGTGATGAGGACATCAATACAATTGTTATACCCACAGCCCCTGCTGCTATACATACTGGACCAATTACTACAGCTCGTGCACGCCAACTAAATTACCAGGTACTTTCGTTTCTTGGTAATGATTCTAATGTTCATGAGAATATGATGCTGCCTAAATTGGATACATTTGTTTTGCTTACAAATGAAGGGCCTAGCTTGGAGAAGGATGAACATTGGAGCAAGAACAAGAACGGAGTTACAAGTGATGATTTCAGGACTTTGAAGCCACCATAATGGGTGCATGAAGCCTTGGACGAAATATACAAGATGTCACTTCATAAATTTCGTCCCGAGGCTATTATAGGTGCTGCGTCACCTTTTTATTGGGCCAGGCCCATGTAATTTCGAAATACATAAGTATAGGCTATTTTTAGGGTCCGTATGTGTGTGGAAACAAGAGATAGGGTTGATTTCGGACCCCTCCACCAAGGGCCACGAAATTCCCCCTCTCTTCCTCCATGTATACAGCCCTTAGGGCACCGTTTAGACTTTGGGTTTTGTTTAGATTAAAAGTTCGCCATAGCTGCAACTTCGCGTACTTCGTTTGTGTTCAACGACCAGACAAATGCGTCACAGAACCCCACCTTGATCAATAAAGCTTTCATCTTATATTCGCAATATCCAGATTGCAATCTTAGTTTCTTGCTTGTTCTTCGTTTGCTCGCAGGAAACAGACCCTCGTGGTCAGGTTGATCGTGCTCCGGCATGGTCAATAACCTCTCGGAGTTGGTTTAGCAATTGCTAAGGCGCGACGTCCTCGCACGTTCGTAGTCGGATCGTCAAAGTCGACTCCCACCAAAGCGATATCCATCATCTCATCGAAAGACGGGACACCTTTGCCTCTATCAATAAGCGGGAACGAATGTATGTCGCATGGAAAGTTTCAAATCATCCCAAGTAGTAGGTATATCATTAGGGTGTAGCCGACAATATTCAGTCCACCAAACTATAGCATAACCAGTGAAAGAACCAACCGCAACCTTAATGTTTTTACGTTCATCAAAATTATGGGAAGCAAATATATTATTTATGTCGAATTCCCATTCAATATATAAAGCAGGTCTAAAACGGCCATTAAATGATGGTATAGGAACAGTAACCTGATCATGCGCATTTGGATGTTTATGCACCTCTCGTGATCGTTGTGGAATTTGCAAAGGTGGTGGCACGTCTCCCGCGATCGACAAAGCCCATGAATTGACCCTAGATCCTGTCATGATTAGTAGAAACAAGAAACAAAATCCAAAAGTAATGTTCCTATAACTACTAGGATGTGGTGGTAAAACGCTCACAGTAAAGCAAATATCAATGTCTTACAAGTTCTTACCATGCAGCAGGCGGTGATCGGCAACCAGCGGTGTCAAGTAACTCCAAAAGTTGGGTAAAGCGATTGCCAGGTGAACGTATGTATACACGGTGTAGAAATATGTGGAGCTGGGTTGGATTTATATGTGTGGGAAAAATGCTACAACCACAATAGTTAATGTAAGCTGAAAATTCGCTCAAAAGTGGTCGAGTGCTGGCCCTAGGCTAGAACATACTAGAGACGCGAGCCTAAGACACCAGTGAAATCACGTGGCAACGCGATGCACAAAAGAAACTCTTGTGAATATGGTATAAAATGAAGCGATGGAGTGAGAGAGGTGTCAACAATATTTTCCTCAATGTTTTTTTATCCGAAACAACGCACGTGAAAACCTTCTTGTAACAGCCCCAATCCCTCCGCGCAATCTTTTTTTTCAATTGTCAACCAAGCAACGTGGCAAAAACTAAGGTGGACTCTCTCTCTATTTTTTTTAATAAGTCCAACAGCATGACGCTTGAATCCAAACAATTTGCACCTCCCTCTTTTTCACCTTTACCCAAATCATGTTGGATGCTAGTGGTTGGACGTCCCAGATATGTGGATCACCACTTGCCCTTTTTTTTAATCTTTCCTTATGCTCTCTCTCCAAAACAACCAACAGATCAGCTCTTTCCAAACAAAAGACACGATCAACACTTCCTCCCTTTTTTTTTCTAACTCTCTTCCTTCATTTCTTCAATTTCTTGTGATGAGGACATGACTACCTTGGATATGACCAAAAATATTGCATATATGCATATTTGTCAGGTGATTTCTAGTGCAAACTATTCAATAATCTATTTATGTTATCCAGAACAAAAATACTTCACACACTTTTGTGTTTTGTCTAATTGCAGGTGTATGGGACATTTGTACAATCCACATATGAAGATAAGGAAGAAAGAGATGTTTATTTGCTGTCCAAAAAGTTCTCTCACGTCACTTTTGGCCCAAGAGAAGATAGAGTCCAAGTCTCTTACGTTCTAGATTCAGATTCATACTGCACAGACATACCTGACTCAAAACGCACACAAGTTTTTCATACGGACTCCGAATTGGGTGATTCTTTTTTTGTTGGAAACTAGATTTCGTGCACTTTCCAACCCAATTGGAATCACCTTCAAATTCGTCCGGAGCGTTGAGTTGTGGACGAAACAATCTGATTCTGCAGCAGAATCCGAGTCAAACTACAAGTCCAAAGGTGTTACATCACCTCCACTTGGGCCCATTGGCCTTGTACGACCTAAATTTAGTTTTAGGCTGCCTTGGGACGTCCTCCCACCTCCTTGGCCGCCACCCCTTGCTCCTATATAAGTAGATCCATCTAGTAGCTTTTCCTTGGGATTTGTTTAGTTAAAAGTTAGCCATTGCAACTTCGTGTACTTCGTTTGTATCCAACGACCAGACCAAGACCGCTTACGGATCCCGATCTTTATCAAAACTTAATATATACTCGCAATATTCAGATTGCTTTTATCATATTCTTGCTTGTTTTTCGATTGCTTGCAGGAATAGACCTTCGTGGTCAGGTTGACCGTGCTTCCGGCGTGGTCAATAACCTCAGAAGATTGGTTTAGCAATTGCTAAGGCGCAACGTCGTGCACGTTTGTAGTCGGATTGTCAAAGTCGTCTCCATCAAATCGATAGTTATCATCTCATCGAAAGATCGGGACACCCCGCCTCTATCAAGTGGTATCAGTTTTCAGGTTGCTCGGTGAGAATTTCCAGTTTTCCTAGATTAGATTTATTTTCTTACCTATTGTCCAAGAAAAAGCCACAAAAAAGAGTTAGATCTATTCATCCTTTGTCCAAGCCAGTCTGAGCCTTTGTAATTTTCTTTTCATTGCTTGCATAGTTGAATTATCGGTTGCATCGTCGTGTCGAGTTGCTGGTCTAGTGTCTAGGTCGTTTAGAGTTTCGAGTTCTGTTCACATTAGTCACGTCGCCGCTGCATCATTATCCCTTCCGCTGTCCACCACCCATCCATTAATTTCCTCCACGTGCTACCCACCGTTCATTGTCATAATCATAGTTGAGATCGTTTCCATCTTTGCTTAATCCAATCTACATCTTATCTAGTTTGTTTTGGAAAGAGGGAGAGAAAAAAAAAGACAGAGAAAAAAAACGAGAGAAAAAAAAGTAAAAAAAAAGTCAGAGAAAAAAAAGAAAGGAAAAAAAAGTGTGAGGAAAAAAAGAGAGGAGAAAAAAAAATTCGGATCTATCTAGACTCAATCTCGTAGTTGAATTCGGATTGGAATCTGTTTTGCGCACTGTTCAGTAAAACAGGTGTATCTTCCTCATACGAAGTCCGTTCTGGCTCCGTGAGTACTCAAATTGAAGATAGCGACGAGCCGCATCTAAATAGTTGTAGAAGCTAGTTCAATATTTGAAACCTCAAAATCGGCTTCTAAATAGGTCTTTTTTCCCTCCGAAGTTCGTGAACACAGCTTGTTCCAATTTTTCAGGCCAGTTTTAGAATTCTTTGACTCCTCATATCAACTCGGAATTGAGTGATTCTTTTTGCATTGGAAAGCTTGAGTTAGTAGCATTCTTTGAAAGAATTTATCAGAAAATTGTCTCAAACTTTTCAAGAGGAAAGTTGGAGAGAGAGTTGTTGTATATCCTGCTTGGCAGTTGTTTTTCATCATTATCTTTACTGCCGTTGTGATCTTCACTTATATCTTGCTGTCAAGAGCTACTTAGTATCCTTCATTGATGCTAATTGTGCTACGCCGTGACCTTATTAGTGTTCTAGGCTCGCGTCTCTAGTCCGGTCTAGCCTAGGACCAGCACAGTACCGTCGTTGAGCGTTTATTCAACATTGCATCTTTAATTGATTATTACTAATCTTTTGCTACCATATATAGCCAACCCAGCTCCACATATTTCTACACCGTGTATACGTACGCTCCCCTGGCAATCGCTTTACTCAATATTCGGAGTTACTTGACACCGTTGGTTGCCGATCACTGCCTGCTGCATGGTAAGAACTTGTAAGACATTGATATTTGCTTTACTGTGAGCGTTTTACCACCACATCCTAGTAGTTATAGGAACATTATTTTTGGGTTTTGTTTCTTGTTCTACTAATCATGACAGGATCCAGAGTCAATTCATGGGCTTTGTCGATCGCGGGAGACGTGCCACCACCTTTGCAAATACCACAACCGTCACGAGAGGTGCACAAACATCCAAATGCACATGATCAGGTTAATGTATCTATACCACCATTTAATGGCCGTTTTAAACCTGCTTTATATATTGAATGGGAGTTCGACATAAAAAATATATTTGCTTCCCATAATTTAGATGAACATAAAAAGGTTAAGGTTGCGGCTGGTTCTTTCACTGGTTATGCTTTGGTTTGGTGGAGTGAATATTGTCGGTTACACCCTGATTATATACCTACTACTTGGGATGATTTGAAACTTGCCATGCGACATACTTTCGTCCCTGCTTATTATACTCGTGACATGATTAAGAAGTTGCAACACTTAAAACAAGGTAGTGAAACTGTAACAAAATATTATGATGATTTACAAACTACCTTGTTGCATTCCTCTTTAGAAGAAAGTGAAGATAATTTTATGGATAGATTTTGGGGAGGATTAAACCGTGATATTCAAGAGATACTAATTCATGAAGAGTGTTATCCTATGGACCATTTGTTTCATCTTGCTTGCAAAGCTGAACAGGAAATAAAACGACGTGTTGGCCACGAGGAGAACAAGCGCACGGTGCACATTCCAAGAGTTGATATGATTGTTCCTTCAACTACTAGGCATACTATGACAACCACATCCGTTGTTGTCAGGACTACATCACCTCCACCATGTGACACATCGCCCCCGAGAGTGGCTACATCATCTGAGTTGATCATAAGAGGTAATGACAAAGGTACTGATCTTCCATCTCTACATGAGAATGATGAATGCCTTGTCAATTTGAATGCACCATCTGATGAGCTACCCACTACTTTGATCACACCACCTATTTTAGAGGACTACGTTGATAATTTGACTTTGCCATGTGATCAAACAACTGAAATACCAACAATTTTGGGTGCACCCATGGAATTAACTATTGATGCAAAAGAACCAATGTTTAATCATTTTGATATGACCTCTAATCTTGGTGATGATTCTGTGTTGAATGACTTATTGCATGTTTGCTTATTTAAGCATGTTGTAGCATGTAAATTTGATGCAAGTAAGGTTTATTCACCAATGTTGGGATGGTTTAATGATGAACATTGTCAATCTTTTGAAATGAATAAGAGCTTCACTTATATGTGCAAACTGAGTTGCAATATTTTCATGCCTTCTACTTCTTGTGCTAATTTTTTGGCTTTAGATTTTACGAACTATGCAAGTTACTCATCTATTCATGTGTCATATATGCAAAAATCAAGGGAAGTAAAAATGGATGACATATACATATACAACATGTACACCTTGTCTCTTTTGTTAGCCACATTTCAGATTAAGCAACGCCGAGGACGGCTTTATTTTCAAGAAGGGGAGGATGATGAGGACATGACTACCTTGGATATGACCAAAAATATTGCATATATGCATATTTGTCAGGTGATTTCTAGTGCAAACTATTCAATAATCTATTTATGTTATCCAGAACAAAAATACTTCACACACTCTTGTGTTTTGTCTAATTGCAGGTGTATGGGACATTTGTACAATTCACATATGAAGATAAGGAAAAAGGAGATGTTTATTTGCTGTCCAAAAAGTTCTCTCACGTCACTTTTGGCCCAAGAGAAGATAGAGTCCAAGTCTCTCACGTTCTGGATTCAGATTCGGACTGCACAGACATACCTGACTCAAAACGCACACAAATTTTTCATACGGACTCCGAATTGGGTGATTCTTTTTTTGTTGGAAACTAGATTTCGTGCATTTTCCAACCCAATTGGAATCACCTTCAAATTCGTCCGGAGCATAGAGTTGTGGACGAAACAATCTGATGCTGCAGCAGAATCCGAGTCAAACTACAAGTCCAAAGGTGTTACATCACCTCCACTTGGGCCCATTGGCCTTGTACGACCTAGATTTAGTTTTAGGCTGCCTTGGGACGTCCTCCCACCTCCTTGGCCACCACCCCTTGCTCCTATATAAGTAGATCCATCTAGTAGCTTTTCCTTGGGATTTGTTTAGTTAAAAGTTAGCCATTGCAACTTCGTGTACTTCGTTTGTGTCCAATGACCAGACCAAGACCGCTTACGGATCCCCATATTTATCAAAACTTCATATATACTCGCAATATTCAGATTGCTTTTATCATATTCTTGCTTGTTTTTCGATTGCTTGCAGGAATAGACCTTCGTGGTCAGGTTGACCGTGCTTTCGGCGTGGTCAATAACCTCAGGAGATTGGTTTAGCGATTGGTAAGGCGCAACGTCGTGCATGTTTGTAGTCGGATCGTCAAAGTCGTCTCCATCAAATCGATAGTTATCATCTCATCGAAAGATCGGGACACCCCGCCTCTATTATCTTGTCTCCCGGTTTACCACAAAAAAGGACCAAGTCCAAAACAAATACGAATCAGAACTTTTTTTGTTTCAAGGAAACGTCCAACAACCGAAAGTTGTGCTTTTTTTTTCAACCTGCCGTACGAACTGACGTGCCAAACTTGTGCGTGAGATGTCCCTCCAAATATTTTGTACGTACCTTCTCTCTCTCCTGCTTTTTTTTACGTGATGAGCCAAATCTCCAGCCTGTATGGTAGGATCCAAAAGATTTGCACTTTCCTTACCAAGCGAACGTGATTACGTGCTCTTTTATTTCTTGCCAAATTCAAAAACGTGACAAATATCTCAAATGATAGCCACGAATCTAGCTTTCCAAATCAGCAACATCCTACTGCTGATTTAAAGGGAAACTAGTACGGATCTGTACCCCATTTTTTTTGGATGCTCAAACTTTCCTTATTGATTTTTCTCAAAGATCCAAACGAAATATTGGTCTTTCCTTTTTTTATGCGGCTGATCCAAGTTGCCTTTCAAGGAGGATTTGGTCTGATCTATTTTCCCGAGAGTTGATTCGAAATAAAATAATATCCAAACTTTCCAACAAACTCTTTCTCTTTCCGTTCTGAATAGATCTGCACGTCCTCCTTTTTTTTGCTCTATTTTTTTGTTGCGATCTCCAAGGATCAGGTGACGTGATGGTTAGTACTTTTCTTGAGAGCACAACTTTCCAAACGCCCTTGTACTCCCTTTGGACCTTCCTCACGTGACACAACTCCCTTTTTTTTCCAAGATCCAAGCTCCAACGCAAGTGCCCTTTCTTTCTTTTTTTTGCCTCGTGGATCAAACAAATCTGGACTGCTTTTATCTCTTGGTCTCGTTCTCCAAAAGCACCTACAGGAGCAAACTTGCCTAAAAAGATCCCTTTTTTGCTTGAAACTTTTCTCAATTGTTTCTCTTCTCGAGATGAATGATGCTCTAAGACGGCGATGAACGCCAGCAGCGGATGAATGGTGGTGATAGCAACAACGGTGGTGAAGAAAATTAGTGGCAAAGAAACATCACAATGAAGTGGATGATGGTGTGAGCAGACGCGACGTGAAAAAAAATGTGACTAGAACTCGAAACTCTAAAAGACTAGACACTAAAACCAGCGACTCGACACACGATGTAACTGAAAATTCAACAAAACAAAACCTAAGTGGCAATGGCGCAAAGGCTCAGACTATTTGGGATATGATGAACTAATCTAACTTTTTTTGTGGCTTTTTCTTGGAATATAGGTATGAAGAACTTATGCAATCTAACTATGAAAACTGGAAAATCTCACCGAGTAACCTGAAAACTGATACCACTTGATAGAGGCGAGGGTCCCGATCTTTCAATGAGATGATAACTATCGATTTGGTGGAGACGACTTTGACGATCCGACTACAAACGTGCATGACGTTGCACCTTAGCAATCGCTAAACCAACTCCGGGAGGTTATTGACCACGCTGGAGCACGATCAACCTGACCACGAAGGTCTATTCCTGCAAGCAATCGAAGAACAAGCAAGAATATGATTAAGCAATCTGAATATTGCGAGTATGGATGAAGTATTGATAAAAGTGGGGTTTCATAAGCGGTCTTGGTCTGGTCGTTGGACACAAACGAAGTACACGAAGTTGCAGCGATGGCTAACTTTTAACTAAATAAAACCCCAGTCTAAACGATGCCTTAAGGGCTATATTTATAGGGAAAAGAGAGGGGATTTTGTCCACCCTTGGCAAGGTGGGACTAAAGACCTCCTAAGTCGTTTTCCCTACAATATGGACTCTAAAAATAGATTACATGGGCCTGGCCCAAAATAAGGTGGCGCAACACCAATAATAAGCTATGGACGAAATTTATGAAAGGCCATCTTGTATATTTCGTCCACCATCTTGATGAGGACATCAATACCATTGTTACACCCACAGCCCCTACTGCTACATATACGGGACCAATTACTAGAGCTCGCGCACGCCAATTAAATTATCAGGTACTTTCGTTTCTTGGTAATGATTCTAATGTTCATAAGAATATGATGCTGCCTAAATTGGATACATTTGTTTTGCTTACAAATGAAGGGCCTAGCTTCGAAAAGGATGAACATTGGAGCAAGAACAAGCATGGAGATGATGCCATGCGCAAGGGGAACAAGAACGAAGTTACAAGTGATGATTTCAGGACTTTGAAGCCACCATAAAGGGTGCATGAAGCCTTGGACGAAATATACAAGATGCCACTTCATAAATTTCGTCCCGAGGCTATTATAGGTGCTGCATCACCTTTTTATTGGGCCAGGCCCATGTAATTTCGAGATACATAAGTATAGGCTATTTTTAGAGTCCGTATGTGTGGGGAAACAAGAGATAGGGTTGATTTCGGACCCCTCCACCAAGGCCCACGAAATTCCCCCTCTCTTCCTCCATATATACATCCCTTAGGGCACCTTTTAGACTTTGGGGGTTTTGTTTAGATTAAAAGTTCGCCATAGCTGCAACTTCGCGTACTTCGGTTGTGTTCAACGACCAGACAAAGGCATCATAGAACCCCACCTTGATCAATAAAGCTTTCATCTTATATTCGCAATATCCAGATTGCAATCTTAGTTTCTTGCTTGTTCTTCGTTTGCTCGCAGGAAACAGACCCTCGTGGTCAGGTTGATCGTGCTCCGGCGTGGTCAATAACCTCTCGGAGTTGGTTTAGCGATTGCTAAGGCGCGACGTCCTCGCACGTTCGTAGTCGGATCGTCAAAGTCGACTTCCACCAAAGCGATATCCATCATCTCATCGAAAGACGGGACACCTTTGCCTCTATCAAGTGGTATCAGATTTCCAGGTTGCTCGATGAGATTTTATAGTTTTTTGTAGTTTAGATCGAGTCTGTTCTTCATACCTATAGTCCACGAAAAAGCCAAAAAAAATTAGGGTTAGTTCATCCCATCCGAACCAATCTGAGCCTTGCATAATCTTTTCTGTATTTGCTTTGTTGAATTTGAGGTTGCGTCGTCGTGTCCAGTTGCTGGTCTTAGCGTCTAGTCTTTTAGAGTTTCGAGTTCTGTTCACAGGTTGTCACGTCGCCGCTGCCATATATCACCACCGCATCATCATCGTCGCTGTTGCCATATACCACCACCACATATTCACCGCCAATCCGAATCCATATACGCCACCACATATTCGCCGCCATCACGCCAATCCGAGTTCACCTGCAACATATATCCGCCACCTGTCCGTGTTCCACCAGATTCATCTTCGCCACCAGTCCGAGTTCCACCAGATTCATCTCCGCCACCAGTCCTAGTCCGAGTCCAGTAATTGTTGCATTGTTCTCGATTTTCTAGATCACGCGATACTCCGAGTCGTGACAGAGAAGGACTCCCCAACTTCCGAGCCATCCGCAGAAGAAAAATAGTTCCAATTTCAAAAAAAAAAACTAAGTCTGGAAAATTCTGGCTAGGCAGTTTACGTGCCGCGCCGCAAACTAAGTTCTGGCTAGGCAGAAAAAAACTAAGTCTGGAAAATTCTGGCTAGGCAGAAAAAAACTAAGTTCCAATTTGTAGACTTTTACGAAAAAAAAATTGTTGCGGAGCAAAAAAAAAGAGGAAAAAAAGTGCAAAAAAAAGAGAAAAAAAATTCAGAGTGTGCTCCTCCCTTGTTTACGTGCCGCGCCGTGATTTTGTTGGTGTTCTAGGCTCGCGTCTCTAGCACAGTCTAGCCTAGGACCAGCACAGTACCGTCGTTGAGCGTTTATTCAACTTTGCATCTCTGAATTGATTATTGCTGACCCTTTTTGCTACCATATTATAATCCTTCCTAGCTCCACATACATCTACATCGTGCGTTTGACTCTCCCTGGTAATCGCTCTATCCAAGCTTTGAGAGTTTTGACTACAACGGTTGCCGATCACCGCCTGTTGCTGGGTAAGAACTGGTAAGAATTTGAGTTTTGCTTGACGGATTTGTGACACCCACCACCACCACTTGTTCGTAGTCTGTAGGATCATATTCTTGTGTGTTTCTATTGCTGCTAACCATGCCAGGATCACAAGCTGACGAGATTGACTGGGAGAATTTATCGAACAAGGAGCTTCATGATAAGTTTCAGCAAATGATGACTGAACAGGTGCAAGATGTGCTGAACAATTTTGAAGAGGCCATGGAGAAGATCACTGGCCTTGAGAAGACATTCGAAACAAAGCTCGATAACAAGTTTAATGAATTGCTCGCGCGTCTTCCACCACCACCACCCGCTGCACCTAACGCACCTCTCCAACAACAACAACAACGACTACCTCCCCGTCGCGAAACAGACCTCCGCCGAGCAAGCCGTGTTCCTCTTGTGTTTGGCCAAACTGTTGGTGCTGCTGTTGATACTTCTGTGGCTCCTGCTGCTGATGCGGAGGATGATGATTATGTGGGAGATTATGAGGATGAGGTTGATCAAAATCCGAACTACGTGCAGCCACCTGCACCACCACCACCAGGTCGACCTCAGGTATATATTCGTAATGGTAGGCCTGCACCACCACCTCAGGTACGAGATGATGTCCATATTCCTAAACTGAAATTGAATATTCCACCATTTGAGGGTAGATATGTTCCTGATATATATCTTACTTGGGAGTTAGAAACTGAACAACGTTTTATATGTTTACAATATCCCGAGGAGAGACGGGTTGCTGCTGCTGTTTGTGCTTTCACTAGTTTTGCATGTGTATGATGGTTTGAACATTGTAGATTATATCCTATTCCAACTACTTGGGCTGCTTTGAAAACCGCTATGCGTACGCGTTGGGTTCCACCATATTATCAACGTGAATTGCTTCAAAAATTGCAGCGTTTAAGACAAGGGAAAAATTCTGTAGAAGAATATTATCAGGAATTACAAACTGGCATGATTAGATGTGGTATTGTTGAGGAGAATGAAGCTATGCTTGCACGTTTTCTGGGTGGATTAAATAGAGAGATTCAGACCATTCTAGACTATAAGGAGTATACTAATATCACTCGTTTATTCCATCTTGCTTGTAAAGCTGAACGTGAAGTGCAGGATCGACAAGCATTGGGGCGAACTAACTTTTCTGCAGGCCGACCTTCCTCATGGACGCCGCGTGCATCTTCTACTTCAACTGCACCAGCACCTCAATCAGGTGCCTCCTATAGCCGTGATACAAGAAAACAGGAACAACCACCATTATCTGCCAAGAGCGCACCTGCCGGGCCTGCACAGAGTTCTTCTTCTTCCAGGGCATCAACAGGGCACACAAGTGATATTATTTGTCGTCGTTGTAAGGGAGGAGGTCATTATGCGAGAGAATGCAAATCTCCGCGTGTGATGATTGCTACCGCGGATGGTGGATATGAGTCCGCTAGTGACTATGATGAGGAGACATTGGCTCTTATTACACGTGAAGAACATGGTGGAGATAATTCTGATCATGAGACGCAATACATGGCTCCTGAAGACGCTGACAGGTATGAATGTTTAGTTGCTCAACGTGTTTTGAGTGTGCAGGTCACACAAGCTGAGCAAAATCAGAGGCACAATTTGTTCCATACCAAGGGAGTTGTGAAGGAACGTTCTGTGCGCGTCATAATAGACGGAGGGAGCTGCAACAACTTGGCTAGCATGGAGATGGTGGAGAAGCTTTCTCTCACCACAAGACCACATCCACATCCTTACTACATCCAATGGTTCAACAACAGCGGCAAGGTTAAGGTAACACGTACTGTTCGTGTGCATTTTAGTATCTCTACATATGCTGATTATGTTGATTATGATGTGGTACCTATGCAAGCATGTTCCTTATTACTTGGTAGACCATGGCAATTTGATAAAAATTCTGTACACCATGGTAGAAACAATCACTATACTCTTGCTCATAAGGATAAAAATATTACTTTGCTTCCTATGACTCCTGATTCCATTTTGAAAGATGATATTAATAGAGCTAATAAAGCAAAACAGGAGAAGAATAAGAGTGAAAATCAGATTGTGGCAAAAGAATTTGAGCAACAAATGAAGCCTAATAATAAACCATGTAGTGTTGCTTCTGAAATTAAATTGAAAAGTGCATGTTTATTTGCCACCAAATCTGATATTGATGAGCTAGATTTCAGCAAATCTGTTTGCTATGCTTTTGTGTGCAAAGAGGCATTATTTTCATTCGAGGACGTGCCTTCCTCTTTGCCTCCTGCTGTCACTAACATTTTGCAAGAGTTCGCTGACGTTTTTCCACAAGACGTGCCACCGGGATTACCGCCTATTCGAGGGATTGAGCATCAGATTGACTTAATTCCCGGTGCTTCACTGCCAAACCATGCACCATACCGTACCAATCCAGAGGAGACGAAGGAGATTATGCGTCAAGTACAAGAGCTTCTCGACAAAGGTTATATACGCGAATCCCTTAGTGATAGAGGCGAGGGTGTCCCGATCTTTCGATGAGATGATAACTATCGATTTGGTGGAGACGACTTTGACGATCCGACTACAAACGTGCACGACGTTGCACCTTAGCAATCGCTAAACCAACTCCGAGAGGTTATTGACCACGCTGGAGCATGATCAACCTGACCACGAAGGTCTATTCCTGCAAGCAATCGAAGAACGAGCAAGAATATGATAAAGCAATCTGAATACCGCGAATATATATGAAGTATTGATAATGGTGGGGATCCATAAGCGGTCTTGGTCTGGTCGTTGGACACAAACGAAGTACACGAAGTTGCACTGGCTAACTTTTAACTAAACAAATCCCAAGGAAAAGCTACTAGATGGATCTACTTATATAGGAGCAAGGGGTGGCGGCCAAAGAGGTGGGAGGACGTCCCAAGGCAGCCTAAAACTAAATCTAGGTCATACAAGGCCAATGGGCTCAAGTGGAGGTGATGTAACACCTTTGGACTTGTAGTTTGACTCGGATTCTGCTGCAGCATCAGATTGTTTCGTCCACAACTCAACGCTCCGGATGAATTTGAGGGTGATTCTAATTGGGTTGGAAAGTGCACGAAATCTAGTTTCCAACAAAAAAAGAATCACCCAATTCGGAGTCCGTATTAAAAACTTGTGTGCGTTTTGAGTCAGGTATGTCTGTGCAGTCCGAATCTGAATCCAGAACGTGAGAGACTTGGACTCTATCTTCTCTTGGGCCAAAAGTGACGTGAGAGAACTTTTTGGACAGCAAATAAACATCTCTTTCTTCCTTATCTTCATATGTGGATTGTACAAATGTCCCATACACCTGCAATTAGACAAAACACAAAAGTGTGTGAAGTATTTTTGTTCTGGATAACATAAATAGATTATTGAATAGTTTGCACTAGAAATCACCTGACAAATATGCATATATGCAATATTTTTGGTCATATCCAAGGTAGTCATGTCCTCATCATCCTCCCCTTCTTGAAAATAAAGTTGTCCTCGGCGTTGCTTAATCTGAAATGTGGCTAACAAAAGAGACAAGGTGTACATGTTGTATATGTATATGTCATCCATTTTTACTTCACTTGATTTTTGCATATATGACACATGAATAGATGAGTAACTTGCATAGTTCAGAAAATCTAAAGCCAAAAAATTAGCACAAGAAGTAGAAGGCATAAAAATATTGCAACTCAGTTTGCACATATAAGTGAAGCTCTTATTCATTTCAAAAGATTGACAATGTTCATCACTAAACCATCCCAACATTGGTGAATAAACCTTACTTGCATCAAATTTACATGCTAAGCAAACATGCAATAAGTCATTCAACACAGAATCATCACCAAGATTAGAGGTCATATCAAAATGATTAAACATTGGTTCTTTTGCATCAATAGTTAATTCAATGGGTGCACTCAAAATTGTTGGTATTTCAGTTGTTTGATCACATGGCAAAGTCAAATTATCAACGTAGTCCTCTAAAATAGGTGGTGTGATCAAAGTAGTGGGTAGCTCATCAGATGGTGCATTCAAATTGACAAGGCATTCATCATTCTCATGTAGAGATGGAAGATCAGTACCTTTGTCATTACTTCTTATGATCAACTCAGATGATGTAGCCACTCTCGGGGGCGATGTGTCACATGTTGGAGGTGATGTAGTCCTGACAACAACGGATGTGGTTGTCATAGTATGCCTCGTAGTTGAAGGAACAATCATATCAACTCTTGGAATGTGCACCGTGCGCTTGTTCTCCTCGTGGCCAACACGTCGTTTTATTTCCTGTTCAGCTTTGCAAGCAAGATGAAACAAATGGTCCATAGGATAACATTTTTCATGAATTAGTATCTCTTGAATATCACGGTTTAATCCTCCCCAAAATCTATCCATAAAATCATCTTCACTTTCTTCTAAAGAGGAATGCAACAAGGTAATTTGTAAATCATCATAATATTTTGTTACAGTTTCACTACCTTGTTTTAAGTGTTGCAACTTCTTAATCATGTCACGAGTATAATAAGCAGGGACGAAAGTATGTCGCATGGCAAGTTTCAAATCATCCCAAGTAGTAGGTATATAATCAGGGTGTAACCGACAATATTCACTCCACCAAACCAAAGCATAACCAGTGAAAGAACCAACCGCAACCTTAACCTTTTTATGTTCATCGAAATTATGGGAAGCAAATATATTTTTTATGTCGAACTCCCATTCAATATATAAAGCAGGTTTAAAACGGCCATTAAATGGTAGTATAGATACATTGACCTGATCATGTGCATTTGGATGTTTGTGCACCTCTCGTGATGGTTGTGGTATTTGCAAAGGTGGTGGCACGTCTCCCGCGATCGACAAAGCCCATGAATTGACTCTGGATCCTGTCATGATTAGTAGAACAAGAAACAAAACCCAAAAATAATGTTCCTATTACTACTAGGATGTGGTGGTAAAACGCTCACAGTAAAGCAAATATCAATGTCTTACAAGTTCTTACCATGCAACAGGCGGTGATCGGCAACCAGCGGTGTCAAGTAACTCCGAATATTGAGTAAAGCGATTGCCAGGGGAGCATATGTATACACGGTGTAGAAATATGTGGAGCTGGGTTGGCTATATATGGTAGCAAAAGATTAGCAATAATCAATTCAAAGATGCAATGTTGAATAAACGCTCAACGACGGTACTGTGCTAGTCGTAGGCTAGACCGGACTAGAGACGCGAGCCTAGAACACTAATAAGGTCACGGCGTAGCACAACTAGCATCAATGAAGGATACTAAGTAGCTCTTGACAGCAAGATATAAGTGAAGATCACAACGGCAGTGAAGATAATGATGAAAAACAACTGCCAAGCAGGATATACAACAACTCTCTCTCCAACTTTCCTCTTGAAAAGTTTGAGACAATTTTCTGATAAATTCTTTCAAAGAATGCTACTAACTCAAGCTTTCCAACGCAAAAAGAATCACTCAATTCCGAGTTGATATGAGGAGTCAAATAATTCTAAAACTGGCCTGAAAAATTGGAACAAGCTGTGTTCACGAACTTCGGAGGGCAAAAAGACCTATTTAGAAGCCGATTTTGAGGTGTCAAATATTGAACTAGCTTCTGCAAATATTTAGATGCGGCTCGTCGCTATCTTCAATTTGAGTACTCACGGAGCCAAAACGGACTTCGTATGAGGAAGGTACACCTGTTTTACTGAACAGTGCGCAAAACAGATTCCAATCCGAATTCAGGTACGAGATTGATTCTAGATAGATCCAATTTTTTTTCTTCTCTCTTTTTTTTCTCACGCTTTTTTTTTCTTTTTCTTCTCCCTCTTTTTCTTTTTTTTCTTTCCTTTTTTCTCTCTTTTTTTTCTTTATCTTCTTTTTCTCCCTCTTTCCAAGACAAACTAGATAAGATGCAGATTCGATCTGGCGAAGATGTGAGTGACCTCAACTATGATTATGACAATAAACAGTGCGTAGCACGTGGTGGAAATTGGTGGATGGGATGGTGGACAGCGGATGGGATAATGATGCAGCGGCTGCGTGACTAATGTGAACAGAACTCGAAACTCTAAAGGAACTAGACACTAAGACCAGCAACACGACACAGCGATGCAACCGATAATTCAATAATGCAAACAATGAAAAGAAAATTCCAAAGGCTCAGTCTGGCTAGGACAAAGGATGAATAGATCTAACTTTTGTTTTGTGGCTTTTTCTTGGACAATAGGTAAGAAAATAAATCTAATCTAGGAAAAACTAGAAATTCTCACCGAGCAACATGAAAACTGATACCACTTGATAGAGGCGAGGGTGTCCCGATCTTTCGATGAGATGATAACTATCGATTTTGTGGAGATGACTTTGACGATCCGACTATAAACGTGCACGACGTTGCGCCTTAGCAATCGCTAAACCAACTCCGAGAGGTTATTGACCACGCTGGAGCACGATCAACCTGACCACGAAGGTCTATTCCTGCAAGCAATCGAAGAACGAGCAAGAATATGATAAATTAATCTGAATATTGTGAATATATATGAAGTATTGATAATGGTGGGGATCCGTAAGCGGTCTTGGTCTGGTCGTTGGACACAAACGAAGTACACGAAGTTGCACTGGCTAACTTTTAACTAAACAAATCCCAAGGAAAAGCTACTAGATGGATCTACTTATATAGGAGCAAGGGGTGGCGGCCAAGGAGGTGGGAGGACGTCCCAAGGCAGCCTAAAGCTAAATCTAGGTCGTACAAGGCCAATGGGCTCAAGTGGAGGTGATGTAACACCTTTGGACTTGTAGTTTGACTCGGATTCTGCTGCAGGATCAGATTGTTTCGTCCACAACTCAACGCTCCGGACGAATTTGAAGGTGATACCAATTGTGTTGGAAAGTGCACGAAATCTAGTTTTCAACAAAAAAAGAATCACCCAATTCGGAGTCCGTATGAAAAACTTGTGTGCGTTTTGAGTCAGGTATGTCTGTGCAGTCCGAATCTGAATCCAGAACGTGAGAGGCTTGGACTCTATCTTCTCTTGGGCCAAAAGTGACGTGAGAGAACTTTTTGGACAGCAAATAAACATCTCTTTTTTCCTTATCTTCATATGTGGATTGTACAAATGTCCCATACACCTGCAATTAGACAAAACACAAAAGTGTGTGAAGTATTTTTGTTCTGGATAACATAAATAGATTATTGAATAGTTTGCACTAGAAATCACCTGACAAATATGCATATATGCAATATTTTTGGTCATATCCAAGGTAGTCATGTCCTCATCACTTAGTCCTTGTGCTGTTCCTATTATTCTAGTGCCGAAAAAGGATGGTACATCACGTATGTGTGTTGATTGTAGAGGCATTAATAATATTACTATTTGTTATCGTCATCCTATTCCTAGGCTAGATGATATGCTTGATGATTCGAGTGGCTCTACAATATTCTCCAAAGTTGATTTGCGTAGTGGCTACCATCAAATTCGTATGAAATTGGGAGATGAATGGAAAACAGCATTCAAAACTAAGTTTGGATTATATGAGTGGTTAGTCATGCCTTTTGGGTTAACTAATGCACCTAGTACTTTCATGAGATTAATGAACGATGTTTTACGTGTTTTCATTGGACGATTTGTGGTAGTTTACTTTGATGACATATTGATTTATAGCAGATCTTTGGAAGAACATTTGGAACACTTACGTGCTGTTTTTATTGCTCTACGTGATGCACGTTTGTTTTGTAACCTTGGGAAGTGCACCTTTTGCACCGACCGAGTATCTTTTCTTGGCTATGTTGTTACTCCACAGGGAATTGAAGTTGATAAAGCCAAGATTGAAGCTATTGAGAGTTGGCCGCAGCCCAAAACGGTCACACAAGTGAGGAGTTTTCTTGGCCTCGCTGGATTCTATAGGCGTTTTGTGAGAGATTTCAGCACCATTGCTGCACCTCTCAGTGAGCTTACAAAGAAAGATGTGCCTTTTCTTTGGGGTACTGCACAGGAAGAAGCCTTCACGGTATTGAAAGATAAGTTGACACATGCTCCTTTACTCCAACTTCCTGATTTTAATAAGACTTTTGAGCTTGAATGTGATGCTAGTGGAATTGGATTAGGATGTGTGTTATTACAAGATGGCAAACTTGTTGCATACTTTTCTGAAAAATTGAGTGGGCCTAGTCTGAATTATTCTACTTATGATAAAGAATTATATGCTCTTGTTCGGACTTTAGAAACATGGCAACATTATTTATGGCCCAAAGAATTTGTTATACATTCTGGTCATGAATCTTTGAAACATATTAAAAGTCAAGCTAAACTGAATCGTAGACATGCTAAATGGGTTGAATTCATTGAGACTTTCCCTTATGTCATTAAACACAAGAAGGGAAAAGAAAATGTTATTGTTGATGCATTGTCTCGTCGCTATACTATGCTTTCACAACTTGACTTCAAAATATTTGGTTTGGAGACCATCAAAGATCAATATGTGCATGATGCTGATTTTAAAGATGTAATGCAGAATTGTAAAGAAGGAAGAATGTGGAACAAGTTTGTCGTTAACGATGGATTTGTGTTTCGTGCTAACAAGCTATGCATTCCAGCTAGCTCCGTTCGTCTTTTGTTGTTGCAGGAGGCGCATGGTGGAGGATTAATGGGACACTTTGGCGTGAAGAAGACGGAGGACGTACTTGCTACACATTTCTTTTGGCCAAAGATGAGACGGGATGTTGAGCGTTTTTTGCTCGATGCACTACATGTCAAAAAGCTAAGTCACGACTCAATCCTCATGGTTTATATATGCCTTTGCCTGTACCTAGTGTTCCTTGGGAGGATATATCTATGGACTTTGTTTTAGGTTTACCTCGAACAAAGAAGGGGAGGGATAGCATATTTGTTGTCGTGGATAGATTCTCAAAAATGGCACACTTTATACCATGTCATAAAAGCGATGATGCTGTTAATGTTGCTGATTTGTTCTTTCGTGAAATTATTCGCTTGCATGGTGTGCCAAATACTATTGTTTCAGATCGTGATACTAAATTTCTTAGCCACTTTTGGAGATGTTTATGGGCTAAGTTGGGGACTAAACTGCTTTTTAGTACTACTTGTCACCCCCAAACTGATGGACAAACTGAAGTAGTCAATAGAACGTTGTCTACTATGCTTAGGGCTGTTTTGAAGAATAATAAGAAAATGTGGGAGGAATGCTTGCCTCATATTGAATTTGCTTATAATCGTTGATTGCATTCTACTACTAAGATGTGCCCTTTTGAAGTTGTGTATGGTTTCCTACCTCGTGCACCTATTGATTTGTTGCCTCTTCCATCTTCGGAGAAGGTTAATTTTGATGCTAAACAACGTGCTGAATTGATTTTAAAAATGCATGAATTAACTAAGGAAAACATTGAGCGTATGAATGCTAAATATAAACTTGCTGGAGATAAGGGTAGAAAACATGTTGTGTTTGCACCTGGAGATCTTGTTTGGTTACATTTGCGTAAGGATAGATTTCCTGATTTGCGCAAATCAAAGCTAATGCCACGTGCTGATGGTCCCTTTAAGGTGTTAGAGAAAATAAATGATAATGCATATAAACTTGAGCTGCCTGCAGATTTTGGGGTTAGTCCCACTTTTAACATTGCAGATTTGAAGCCTTATTTGGGTGAGGAAGATGAACTTCCATCGAGGACGACTTCATTTCAAGAAGGGGAGGATGATGAGGACATCAATACAATTGTTACACCCACAGCCCCTGCTGCTATACATACTGGACCAATTACTAGAGCTCGTGCACGCCAACTAAATTACCAGGTACTTTCGTTTCTTGGTAATGATTCTAATGTTCATGAGAATATGATGCTGCCTAAATTGGATACATTTGTTTTGCTTACAAATGAAGGGCCTAGCTTGGAGAAGGATGAACATTGGAGCAAGAACAAGCATGGAGATGATGTGATAGAGGCAAAGGTGTCCCGTCTTTCGATGAGATGATGGATATCGCTTTGGTGGAAGTCGACTTTGACGATCCGACTACGAACGTGCGAGGACGTCGCGCCTTAGCAATCGCTAAACCAACTCCGAGAGGTTATTGACCACGCAGGAGCACGATCAACCTGACCACGAGGGTCTGTTTCCTGTGAGTAAACGAAGAACAAGCAAGAAACTAAGATTGCAATCTGGATATTGCGAATATAAGATGAAAGCTTTATTGATCAAGGTGGGGTTCTGTGACGCCTTTGTCTGGTCGTTGAACACAAACGAAGTACGCGAAGTTGCAGCTATGGCGAACTTTTAATCTAAACAAAACCCAAAGTCTAAACGATGCCCTAAGGGCTGTATATATGGAGGAAAAGGGGGGAATTTCGTGGCCCTTGGTGGAGGGGTCCGAAATCAACCCTATCTCTTGTTTCCCCACACATACGGACTCTAAAAATAGCCTATACTTATGTATTTCGAAATTACATGGGCCTGGCCCAATAAAAAGGTGACGCAGCACCTATAATAGCCTCAGGACGAAATTTATGAAGTGGCATCTTGTATATTTCGTCCAAGGCTTCATGCACCCATTATGGTGGCTTCAAAGTCCTGAAATCATCACCTGTAACTCCGTTCTTGTTCCCCTTGCGCATGCCATCATCTCCATGCTTGTTCTTGCTCCAATGTTCATCCTTCTCCAAGCTAGGCCCTTCATTTGTAAGCAAAACAAATGTATCCAATTTAGGCAGCATCATATTCTCATGAACATTAGAATCATTACCAAGAAACAAAAGTACCTGGTAATTTAGTTGGCGTGCACGAGCTCTAGTAATTGGTCCAATATGTATAGCAGCAGGGGCTGTGGGTGTAACAATTGTATTGATGTCCTCATCATCCTCCCCTTCTTGAAATGAAGTCGTCCTCGACGGAAGTTCATCTTCCTCACCCAAATAAGGCTTCAAATCTGCAATGTTAAAAGTGGGACTAACCCCAAAATCTGCAGGCAGCTCAAGTTTATATGCATTATCATTTATTTTCTCTAACACCTTAAAGGGACCATCAGCCCGTGGCATGAGCTTTGATTTGCGCAAATCAGGAAATCTATCCTTACGCAAATGTAACCAAACAAGATCTCCAGGTGCAAACACAACATGTTTTCTACCCTTATCTCCAGCAAGTTTATATTTGGCATTCATACGCTCAATGTTTTCCTTAGTTAACTCATGCATTTCTAAAATCAATTCAGCACGTTGTTTAGCATCAAAATTAACCTTCTCCGAAGATGGAAGAGGCAACAAATCAATAGGTGCACGAGGTAGGAAACCATACACAACTTCAAAAGGGCACATCTTAGTAGTAGAATGCAATGAACGATTATAAGCAAATTCAATATGAGGCAAGCATTCTTCCCACATTCTTCCTTCTTTGCAATTCTGCATTACATCTCTAAAATCAGCATCATGCACATATTGATCTTTGATGCTCTCCAAACCAAATATTTTGAAGTCAAGTTGTGAAAGCATAGTATAGCGACGAGACAATGCATCAGCAATAACATTTTCTTTTCCCTTCTTGTGTTTAATGACATAAGGGAAAGTCTCAATGAATTCAACCCATTTAGCATGTCTACGATTCAGTTTAGCTTGACTTTTAATATGTTTCAAAGATTCATGATCAGAATGTATAACAAATTCTTTGGGCCATAAATAATGTTGCCATGTTTCTAAAGTCCGAACAAGAGCATATAATTCTTTATCATAAGTAGAATAATTCAGACTAGGACCACTCAATTTTTCAGAAAAGTATGCAACAGGTTTGCCATCTTGTAATAACACACCTCCTAATCCAATTCCACTAGCATCACATTCAAGCTCAAAAGTCTTATTAAAATCAGGAAGTTGGAGTAAAGGAGCATGTGTCAACTTATCTTTCAATACCGTGAAGGCTTCTTCCTATGCGGTACCCCAAAGAAAAGGCACATCTTTCTTTGTAAGCTCATTGAGAGGTGCAGCAATGGTGCTGAAATCTCTCACAAAACGCCTATAGAATCCAGCGAGGCCAAGAAAACTCCTCACTTGTGTGACCGTTTTGGGCTGCGGCCAACTCTCAATAGCTTCAATCTTGGCTTTGTCAACTTCAATTCCCTGTGGAGTAACAACATAGCCAAGAAAAGATACTCGGTCGGTGCAAAAGGTGCACTTCCCAAGGTTACCAAACAAACGTGCATCACGTAGAGCAATAAAAACAGCACGTAAATGTTCCAAATGTTCTTCCAAAGATCTGCTATAAATCAGTATGTCATCAAAGTAAACTACCACAAATCGTCCAATGAAAGCACGTAAAACTTCGTTCATTAATCTCATGAAAGTACTAGGTGCATTAGTTAACCCGAAAGGCATGACTAACCACTCATATAATCCAAACTTAGTTTTAAATGTTGTTTTCCATTCATCTCCCAATTTCATACGAATTTGATGTTAGCCACTACGCAAATCAACTTTGGAGAATATTGTAGAGCCACTCAATTCATCAAGCATATCATCTAGCCTAGGAATAGGATGACGATAACGAATAGTAATATTATTAATGCCTCTACAATCAACACACATACGTGATGTACCATCCTTTTTCGGCACTAGAATAATAGAAACAGCACAAGGACTAAGGGATTCGCGTATATAACCTTTGTCGAGAAGCTCTTGTACTTGACGCATAATCTCCTTCGTCTCCTCTGGATTGGTACGGTATGGTGCACGGTTTGGCAGTGAAGCACCGGTGATGAGGACATGACTACCTTGGATATGACCAAAAATATTGCATATATGCATATTTGTCAGGTGATTTCTAGTGCAAACTATTCAATAATCTATTTATGTTATCCAGAACAAAAATACTTCACACACTTTTGTGTTTTGTCTAATTGCAGGTGTATGGGACATTTGTACAATCCACATATGATGATAAGGAAGAACGAGATGTTTATTTGCTGTCCAAAAAGTTCTCTCACGTCACTTTTGGCCCAAGAGAAGATAGAGTCCAAGTCTCTCACGTTCTGGATTCAGATTCGGACTGCACAGACACACCTGACTCAAAACGCACACAAGTTTTTCATACGGACTCCGAATTGGGTGATTCTTTTTTGTTGGAAACTAGATTTCGTGCACTTTCCAACCCAATTGGAATCACCTTCAAATTCGTCTGGAGCGTTGAGTTGTGGACGAAACAATCTGATGCTGCAGCAGAATCCGAGTCAAACTACAAGTCCAAAGGTGTTACATCACCTCCACTTGGGCCCATTGGCCTTGTACGACCTAGATTTAGTTTTAGGCTGCCTTGGGACGTCCTCCCACCTCCTTGGCCGCCACCCCTTGCTCCTATATAAGTAGATCCATCTAGTAGCTTTTCCTTGGGATTTGTTTAGTTAAAAGTTAGCCATTGCAACTTCGTGTACTTCGTTTGTGTCCAACGACCAGACCAAGACCGCTTCCGGATCCCCACCATTATCAATACTTCATATATATTTGCAATATTCAGATTGCTTTATCATATTCTTGCTCGTTCTTCGATTGCTTGCAGGAATAGACCTTCGTGGTCAGGTTGATCGTGCTCCAGCGTGGTCAATAACCTCTCGGAGTTGGTTTAGCGATTGCTAAGGCGCAACGTCGTGCACGTTTGTAGTCGGATCGTCAAAGTCGTCTCCACCAAATCGATAGTTATCATCTCATCGAAAGATCGGGACACCCCCGCCTCTATCAACCGGGAATTAAGTCAATCTGATGCTCAATCCCTCGAATAGGCGGTAATCCCGGTGGCACGTCTTGTGGAAAAATGTCAGCGAACTCCTGCAAAATCTTAGTGACAGCAGGAGGCAAAGAGGAAGGCACGTCCTCGAATGAAAATAATGCCTCTTTGCACACAAAAGCATAGCAAACAGATTTGCTGAAATCTAGCTCATCAATATCAGATTTGGTGGCAAATAAACATGCACTTTTCAATTTAATTTCAGAAGCAACACTAGATGGTTTATTATTAGGCTTCATTTGTTGCTCAAATTCTTTTGCCACAATCTGATTTTAACTCTTATTCTTCTCCTGTTGTGCTTTATTAGCTCTATTAATATCATCTTTCAAAATGGAATCAGGAGTCATAGGAAGCAAAGTAATATTTTTATCCTTACGAACAAGAGTATAGTGATTGTTTCTACCATGGTGTACAGAATTTTTATCAAATTGCCATGGTCTACCAAGTAATAAGGAACATGCTTGCATAGGTACCACATCACAATCAACATAATCAGCATATGTAGAGATACTAAAATGCACACGAACAGTACGTGTTACCTTAACCTTGCCGCTGTTGTTGAACCATTGGATGCAGTAAGGATGTGGATGTGGTCTTGTGGTGAGAGAAAGCTTCTCCACCATCTCCATGCTAGCCAAGTTGTTGCAGCTCCCTCCGTCTATTATGACGCGCACAGAACGTTCCTTCACAACTCCCTTGATATGGAACAAATTGTGCCTCTGATTTTGCTCAGCTTGTGTGACCTGCACACTCAAAACACGTTGAGCAACTAAACATTCATACCTGTCAGCATCTTCAGGAGCCATGTATTGCGTCTCATGATCAGAATCATCTCCACCATGTTCTTCACATGTAATAAGAGCCAAAGTCTCCTCATCATAGTCACTAGCAGACTCATATCCACCATCCGCGGTAGCAATCATCACACGCGGAGATTTGCATTCCCTCGCATAATGACCTCCTTCCTTACAACGACGACAAATAATATCACTTGTGTGCCCTGTTGATGCCATGGAAGAAGAAGAACGCTGTGCAGGCCCCGCAGGTGCGCTCTTGGCAGATAATGGTGGGTGTGCCTGTTTTCTTGTATCACGGCTGGAGGTGGCACCGGATGGAGGTGCTGGTGCAGTTGAAGTAGAAGATGCACGTGGTGTCCATGATGAAGGTCGGCCTGCAGAAAAGTTAGTTCACCCCAATGCTTGTCGATCATGCACTTCACGTTCAGCTTTACAAGCAAGATGGAATAAACGAGTGATATTAGTATACTCCTTATAGTCTAGAATGGTTTGAATCTCTCTATTTAATCCACCCAGAAAACGTGCAAGCATAGCTTCATTCTCCTCAACAATACCACATCTAATCATGCCAGTTTGTAATTCCTGATAATATTCTTCTACAGAATTTTTCCCTTGTCTTAAACGCTGCAATCTTTGAAGCAATTCACGTTGATAATATGGTGGAACCCAACGCGTACGCATAGCAGTTTTCAAAGCAGCCCAAGTAGTTGGAATAGGATATAATCTACAATGTTCAGACCACCATACACATGCAAAACTAGTGAAAGCACAAACAGCAGCAGCAACTCGTCTCTCCTCAGGATATTGTAAACATGTAAATCGTTGTTCAGTTTCTAACTCCCAAGTAAGATATATATCAGGAACATATCTACCCTCAAATGGTGGAATATTCAATTTCAGTTTAGGAATATGGACATCATCTCGTACCTGAGGTGGTGGTGCAGGCCTACCATTACGAATATATACCTGAGGTCGACCTGCTGGTGGTGGTGCTGGTGGCTGCTCGTAGATCTGATTTTGATCAACCTCATCCTCATAATCGCCCGCATAGTCATCATCCTCCTAGGTACCAGCAGGAGCAGTAGCAGCGGCACCAGAATTTTGTCCTGGCTCAATTGGAACACGCTGTGCTCGTCCATACTGATTCGGAAGGGGGTGTAGTTGTTGTTGTTGCAGAGGTGCGACAGGTGCAGCCGGTGGTGGAAGACGCGCAAGCAGTTCATTAAATCTGTTATCGAGCTTTGTTTCGAACGTCTTCTCAAGGCCAGTGATCTTCTCCATGGCCTCTTCAAAATTGTTCAGCACATCTTGTACCTGTTCAGTCATCATTTGCTGAAACTTATCATGAAGCTCCTTGTTCGATAAGTTCTCCCAGTCAATCTCATCGGCTTGTGATCCTGGCATGGTTAGCAGCAATAGAAACACACAAGAATATGATCCTACAGACTACTAAGAAGTGGTGGTGGTGTATCACAAATCCGTCAAGCAAATCTCAAATTCTTACCAGTTCTTACCCAGCAGCAGGCGGTGATCGGCAACCGTTGTAGTCAAAAACTCTCAAAGCTTGGATAGAGCGATTACCAAGGAGAGTCAAACACACGACGTAGATGTATGTGGAGCTGGGAAGGCTTATAGTATGGTAGCAAAAAGGGTCAGCAATAATCAATTCAGAGATGCAAAGTTGAATAAACGCTCAACGACGGTACTGTGCTGGTCCTAGGCTAGACTGTGCTAGAGACGCGAGCCTAGAACACCAACAAAATCACGGCGCGGCACGTAAACAAGGGAAAAGCACACTCTGAA
>NW_025228931.1:0-1060 GCF_018294505.1 Triticum aestivum
ATACTGAACACAAAAGAAGTCCATAGTTCAAATAAGTTTAAAAAACATTGAAGTGCCCGTGTAACAGATGAGTTCTCGTCCGAAACCCTGATACTCCGAAAGAGTTAGTCCAGTTTGTACACGAAGTGCGTCCAATTTTTGCCGTGACCCTGTCTACTCTTTCGCACATGCTATGCGGGTGAAATGATGATACCATGCCAAGTTTCAACATTTTCAGAGTTCATTTTGTAGTGATTTTCAATTTCACGGTCATTTGGCTCTCTAAACAATTAGGTAAATGACCGAAAAACAACAAATGATGTCAGAACATGTTGGAAATTGATGATGTCGCTTTGAATGCTACATACTGAACACAAAAGAAGTCCGGAGTTCAAATAAGTTTAAAAACATTGAAGTGCCCGTGTAACAGATGAGTTCTCGTCTGAAACCCTGATACTTCGAAAGAGTTTGTCCACTTTGTACACGAAGTGCGTCCAGTTTTTGCCGTGACCGTCTCTACTCTTTCACACATGCTATGCTGTGAAATGATGATACCATGCCAAGTTTCAATATTTTCAAAGTTCATTTTGTAGTGGTTTTCAATTTCACGGTCATTTAGCTCTCTAAACAATTAGGTAAATGACCGAAAACAACAAATGATGTCAGAACATGTTGGAAATTGATGACGTCGCTATAAATGCTACATACTGAACACAAAAGAAGTCCGGAGTTCTAATAAGTTTAGAAAACATTGAAGTGCCCGTGTAACAGATGAGTTCTCGTCCGAAACCCTGATACTCCGAAAGAGTTTGTCCAGTTTGTACACGAAGTGCATCTAGTTTTTGCCGTGACCCTGTCTACTCTTTCGCACATGCTATGCGGGTGAAATGATGATACCATGCCAAGTTTCAACATTTTCAGAGTTCATTTTGTAGTGATTTTCAATTTCACGTTCATTTAGCTCTCTAAACAATTAGGTAAATGACCGAAAAACAACAAATGATGTCAGAACATGTTGGAAATTGATGACGTCGCTTTGAATGTTGCATACTGAACACAAAAGAAGTCCGGAGTTCAAATA
>NW_025228931.1:1116-1636 GCF_018294505.1 Triticum aestivum
TGAAGTGCCCGTGTAACAGATGAGTTCTCGTTCGAAACCCAGATACTCCGAAAGAGTTTGTCCACTTTGTACACGAAGTGCGTCCAGTTTTTGCCGTGACTGTCTCTACTCTTTCGCACATGCTATGCCGTGAATTGATGATACCATGCCAAGTTTCAACATTTTCAAAGTTCATTTTGTAGTAATTTTCAATTTCACGGTCATTTAGCTCTCTAAACAATTAGGTAAATGACCGAAAAACAACAAATGATGTCAGAACATGTTGGAAATTGATGACGTCTCTTTAAATGCTACATACTGAACACAAAAGAAGTCCGGAGTTCAAATAAGTTTAAAAAACATTGAAGTGGCCGTGTAACAGGTGAGTTCTCGTCCGAAACCCTGATACTCCGAAAGAGTTTATCCAGTTTGTACACGAAGTGCGTCTAGTTTTTGTCGTGACCCTCTCTACTCTTTCGCACATGCTATGAGGGTGAAATGATGATACCATGCCAAGTTTCAACATTTTCAGAGTTCATTT
>NW_025228931.1:1646-2696 GCF_018294505.1 Triticum aestivum
TTCTCGTCCGAAACCCTGATACTCCGAAAGAGTTTGTTCAGTTTGTACACGAAGTGCGTTCAGTTTTTGCCATGACCCTCTCTACTCTTTCACAAATGCTATGCGGTGAAATGATGATACCATGCCAAGTTTCAACATTTTCAGAGTTCATTTTGTAGTGATTTTCAATTTCACGGTCATTTAGCTCTCTAAACAATTAGGTAAATGACCGAAAAACAACAAATGATGTCAGAACATGTTGGAAATTGATGACGTTGCTTTGAATGTTGCATACTGAACACAAAAGAAGTACGGCGTTCAAATAAGTTTCAAAAACATTGAAGTGCCCGTGTAACAGATGAGTTCTCGTCCGAAACCCAGATACTCCGAAAGAGTTTGTCCAATTTGTACATGAAGTGCGTCCAGTTTTTGACGTGACCCTCTCTACTCTTTCGCACATGCTATGCCGTGAAATGATGATATCATGCCAAGTTTCAACAGTTTCAAAGTTAATTTTGTAGTGATTTTCAATTTCACGGTCATTTAGCTCTCTAAAGAATTAGGTAAATGACCGAAAAAACAACAAATGATGTCAGAACATGTTGGAAATTGATGACGTCGCTTTGAATGTCGCACACTGAACACAAAAGAAGTCCGGAGTTCAAATAAGTTTAAAAAACATTGAAGTGCCCATGTAACAGATGAGTTCTCGTCCGAAACTCTGATACTCCGAAAGAGTTTGTCCAGTTTGTACACGAAGTGCGTCCAGTTTTTGCCGTGACCCTCTCTACTCTTTCTCACATGCTATGCGGGTGAAATGATGATACTATGCCAATTTTCAACATTTTCAGAGTTCATTTTGTAGTGATTTTCAATTTCACGGTCATTTAGCTCTCTAAACAATTAGGTAAATGACCGAAAAACAACAAATGATGTTAGAACATGTTGGAAATTGATGACGTCGCTTTGAATGCTACTTACTGAACACAAAAGAAGTCTGGAGTTCAAATAAGTTTAAAAAACATTGAAGTGCCCGTATAACAGATGAGTTCTCGTCCGAAACCCTGATAC
>NW_025228931.1:3925-7908 GCF_018294505.1 Triticum aestivum
CGTCACCGCTCACCGTCGTCTCCGTCCTCCTCGACTCCTCGCCGGACCTCGCATCCCCGTCTCTCCCTCGTCTGCATCGGGTGGCAGCCGCGCCCCGACCCCATCGACGCAGATGCCGCGCGCCACCCCGTTGCTCCTCGTCGGCCGACATCGAGCCCACTGCCATCCCCTTGCAGCTCCCATGTGAGGAACCCCCTCCTGTACTCCCTCTCCTCCCTGTGCGCGCCTCCCGCTCGCGCCCTGGACGCCTTGCGTGCCCCTGGTCGCGCTCACCCGCCTAAGGCCGCTCGCCTCTGCCCGTTGTTCGCCGTGACCGCACCCTATGCGCGCACGCGCCCGTCCCCGACTCCCCGTGCCTCTGCGCCACCCCGCGCATTCGTCACGCCCGCGGTGGGGTCTCCCTTGCGCGCCCTGCCACACATGCGCCGCCTACTCCCCCGCCAGCATCGCTCTGGAGCTCCTTCGCTGCCTGGCCACGCCCGGCGCCCTCCCCCGCCTCCTGGCTGCGCCCCGCGCTCGCCGTCAACGGCCACGACAGCCGCCAAAGCCCCTTGCTGCCCCGTGCCTCCCGCTCGCCGGTCCGGTCCCCGCCACCGGCCCCGCCCTTTGCCTTCGGCGCCCCGCTAGCCTCGCCCCGCGGTTAGTCTGGGCGAGCTCCCTGTCGGGCAGGCTGGCGCCCATCGCCCAGCATGCCCCTTCACCCGTAACCGCAAGCCTGGTGCCCGCTAAGGCTCTATGGGCCTATGGCAAACGGGCCCCATCCCAGAACGTTTTTATAAAAAGAAAAAAGGAAATAAAATAAAATGAATTAATAAAATTAATAATTAATTAATTGGTGAATTATTTAAGTTAATTAATTCTGATTAGTTAATCTAATTAACTAGTGAGTTCAATTAAAAAATAATTAGATTAGCTAAATCCTAATTAAACTAAATAGAGTATGACAAGTGGGTCCCACACGTCAGATTGACCCAGTCAACTCCCTGTTGACTGCTGACGTCATGATGACGTCAGCGTGCACTATTCTGGATAATGTTGCATTAAAATAATTAAATAAATCCTGAAAATGATTTAAATCTTTTAAAATTAATAGAAATTAAACCGTAGCTCAGATGAAAATAATTTCAACATGAAAGTTGCTCAGAACGACGAGACGAACCCGGATACGTAGCCCGTTCGTCCACCACACACCCCTAACATATCAAACCCGCAACTTTCTCCCTCCGGTTTATCTGTCAGAAAACACGAAACACCGGGAATACTTTCCCGGATGTTTTCCCTCCTTCATCGGTATCACCTACTACTGCGTTAGGGCACACCGAACACCGCGTATTGCCTTGATATATTTTGTGGTGCTTTGTTTGCTCTGTATTCATTATTTCTTCCCCCTCTTCTCTCCGGTAGACTACGAGACCGACGCTGCTGCTGACCAGTTCGACTACGGAGTTGACGACCCCTCTCTCTTGCCAGAGCAACCAGGCAAGCCCCCCCCCCTTGATCACCAGATATCGCCTACTCTTCTCTATACTGCTTGCATTAGAGTGGTGTAGCATGTTACTGCTTTCCGTTAATCCTATTCTGATGCATAGCCTGTCATTGCTGGTACAGTCATTGATACCTTACCCGCAATCCTAAATGCTTAGTATAGGATGCTAGTGTTCCATCAGTGGCCCTACACTCTTGTCCGTCTGCCATGCTATACTACTGGGCTGCGATCACTTCGGGAGGTGATCACGGGTATATACTATATACTTTACACTGTTACATTACCTGTGATACTGTTCGGAGTTGGGGGCTGAAAGGACAGGTGGCTCCATCCCGGTAGAGGTGGGCCTGGGTTCCCGACGGCCCCCGACTGTTACTTTGTGGCGGAGCGGCAGGGCAGGTTGAGACCACCTAGGAGACAGGTGGGCCTGGCCCTGTTCGGCATTCGCGGATACTTAACACGCTTAACGAGATCTTGGTATTTGATCTGAGTCGGCTACGAGCCTATACGCACTAACCATCTACGCGGGAGTAGTTATGGGTATCCCGGCGTCGTGGTATCAGCCGAAGCCTTCTTGACGTCAGCGACTGAGTGGCGCGCGCCGGGTTGGACTGCGTTAACGCAACTTCCTTTGTAATGGAGGTTGCTAGGTCTGCTCACCGACCGCGTACGCAACGTGCAGGTGTGCTAAGGGCGATGGGCCCAGACCCCTGTGCGCTTAGGTTTAGACCGGCGTGCTGACCTCTCTGTTGTGCCTAGGTGGGGCTGCGACGTGTTGATCTTTCGAGGCCGGGCATGACCCAGGAAAGTGTGTCCGGCCAAATGGGATGGAGCGCGTTGGGTTATGTGGTGCACCCCTACAGGGAAGTTAATCTATTCGAATAGCCGTGATCTTCGGTAATAGGACGACTTGGAGTTGTACCTTGACCTTATGACAACTAGAACCGGATACTTAATAAAACACACCCTTCCAAGTTCCACAGACAACCCGGTGATCGCTTTTCCACAGGGCGACGAGAGGAGGATCGCCGGGTAGGATTATACTATGCGATGCAACTGGAGATGCTACTTGGAGATGCTACTTGGAGATGCTACTTGGAGGACTTCCATCTACTCTCTTCTACGTGCTGCAAGACGGAGGCTGCCAGAAGCGTAGTCTTCGACAGGATTAGCTATCCCCCTCTTATTCTGGCATTCTGCAGTTCAGTCCACCGATATGGCCCTTTACACATATACCCATGCATATGTAGTGTAGCTCCTTGCTTGCGAGTACTTTGGATGAGTACTCACGGTTGCTTTTCTCCCTCTTTTCCCCTTTCCCTTCTACCTGGTTGTCGCAACCAGATGCTGGAGCCTTGGAGCCAGACGCCACCGTCGACGATGATTCCTACTACACTGGAGGTGCCTACTACTATGTGCAGGCCGCTGACGACGACCTGGAGTAGTTTAGGAGTATCCCAGGCAGGAGGCCTGCGCCTCTTTCGATCTGTATCCCAGTTTGTGCTAGCCTTCTTAAGGCAAACTTGTTTAACTTATGTCTGTACTCAGATATTGTTGCTTCCGCTGACTCGTCTATGATCGAGCACTTGTATTCGAGCCCTCGAGGCCCCTGGCTTGTATTATGATGCTTGTATGACTTATTTATGTTTTAGAGTTGTGTTGTGATATCTTCCCGTGAGTCCCTGATCTTGATCGTACACGTTTGCGTGCATGATTAGTGTACGATTGAATCGGGGGCGTCACACCGTGACCCTCTCTACTATTTCGCACATGCTATGCGGGTGAAGTGATGATACCATGCCAAGTTTCAACATTTTCAGAGTTCATTTTGTAGTGATTTTCAATTTCACGGTCATTTGGCTCTCTAAACAATTAGGTAAATGAGCGAAAAACAACAAATGATGTCAGAACATGTTAGAAATTGATGACGTCACTTTGAATGTTGCATACTGAACACAAAAGAAGTCCATAGTTCAAATAAGTTTAAAAAACATTGAAGTGCCCGTGTAACAGATGAGTTCTCGTCCGAAACCCTGATACTCCGAAAGAGTTAGTCCAGTTTGTACACGAAGTGCGTCCAATTTTTGCCGTGACCCTGTCTAATCTTTCGCACATGCTATGCGGGTGAAATGATGATACCATGCCAAGTTTCAACATTTTCAGAGTTCATTTTGTAGTGATTTTCAATTTCACGGTCATTTGGCTCTCTAAACAATTAGGTAAATGACCGAAAAACAACAAATGATGTCAGAACATGTTGGAAATTGATGATGTCGCTTTGAATGCTGCATACTGAACACAAAAGAAGTCCGGAGTTCAAATAAGATTAAAAACATTGAAGTGCCCGTGTAACAGATGAGTTCTCGTCCGAAACCCTGATACTTCGAAAGAGTTTGTCCACTTTGTACACGAAGTGAGTCCAGTTTTTGCCGTGACCGTCTCTACTCTTTCACACATGCTATGCTGTGAATGATGATACCATGCCAAGTTTCAATAT
>NW_025228931.1:7918-8561 GCF_018294505.1 Triticum aestivum
ATGCATGTGAAATGATGATACGATGCCAAGTTTCAACATTTTCAGAATTCATTTTGTAGTGATTTTCAATTTCACGGTCATTTACCTCTGTAAACAATTAGGTAAATGACCGAAAAACAACAAAAGATGTCAGAACATGTTGGAAATTGATGATGTCGCTTTGGATGCTGCATACTGAACACGAAAGAAGTCCGGAGTTCAAATAAGTTTAAAAAACATTGATGTGCTCGTGTAACAGATGAGTTCTCGTCCGAAACCCTTTTACTCTGAAAGAGTTTGTCCAATTTGTACACAAAGTGCGTCCAGTTTTTGCCGTGACCCTCTCTACTCTTTCGCACATGCTATGCGGGTGAAATGATGATACCATGCCAAGTTTCAACATTTTCAGAGTTCATTTTGTAGTGACTTTCAATTTCACGGTCATTTAGCTCTCTAAATAATTAGGTAAATGGCCGAAAAACAACAAATGATGTCAGAACATGTTGGAAATTGATGACGTCGCTTTGAATGCTGCATACTGAACACAAAAGAAGTCCGGAGTTCAAATAAGTTTAAAAAACATTGAAGTGCCCATGTAACAGATGAGTTCTCGTCCGAAACCCTGATACTCCGAAAGAGTTTGTCCAGTTTGTACACGAAGTGC
>NW_025228931.1:8598-9412 GCF_018294505.1 Triticum aestivum
CTATGCGGGTGAAATGATGATACCATGCCAAGTTTCAACATTTTCAGAGTTCATTTTGTAGTGACTTTCAATTTCACGGTCATTTAGCTCTCTAAACAATTAGGTAAATGACCGAAAAACAACAAATGATGTCAGAACATGTTGGAAATTGATGACGTCACTTTGAATGTTGCATACTGAACACAAAAGAAGTCCGGAGTTCAAATAAGTTTAAAAAACATTGAAGTGCCCGTGTAACAGATGAGTTCTCGTTCGAAACCCAGATACTCTGAAAGGGTTTGTCCACTTTGTACACGAAGTGCGTCCAGTTTTTGCCGTGACCGTCTCTACTCTTTCGCACATGCTATGCCGTGAATTGATGATACCATGCCAAGTTTCAACATTTTCAAAGTTCATTTTGTAGTGATTTTCAATTTCACGGTCATTTAGCTCTCTAAACAATTAGGCAACAAATGATGTCAGAACATGTTGGAAATTGATGACGTCGCTTTAAATGCTACATAGTGAAAACAAAATAAGTCCGGAGTTCAAATAAGTTTAAAAAACATTGAAGTGCCCGTGTAACAGATGAGTTCTCGTCCAAAACCCTGATACTCCGAAAGAGTTTGTCCAGTTTGTACACGAAGTGCGTCTAGTTTTTGTCGTGACCCTCTCTACTCTTTCGCACATGCTATGAGGGTGAAATGTTGATACCATGCCAAGTTTCAACATTTTCAGAGTTCATTTTGTAGTGATTTTCAATTTCACGGTCATTTAGCTCTCTAAACAATTAGGTAAATGACCGAAAAACAACAAATGATGTCAGAACATGTTG
>NW_025228931.1:9508-11025 GCF_018294505.1 Triticum aestivum
CTTTGAATGTTGCATACTGAACACAAAAGAAGTCCGGAGTTCAAATAAGTTTAAAAAACATTGAAGTGCCCATGTAACAGATGAGTTCTCGTCCGAAACTCTGATACTCCGAAAGAGTTTGTCCAGTTTGTACACAAAGTGCGTCCAGCTTTTGCCGTGACCCTCTCTACTCTTTCGCACATGCTATGCGGGTGAAATGATAATACCATGCCAATTTTCAACATTTTCAGAGTTCATTTTGTAGTGATTTTCAATTTCACAGTCATTTAGCTCTCTAAACAATTAGGTAAATGACCGAAAAAGAACAAATGATGTCAGAACATGTTGGAAATTGATGATGTCACTTTGAATGCTGCATACTGAACACAAAAGAAGTCCCGAGTTCAAATAAGTTTAAAAAACATTGAAGTGCCCGTGTAACAGATGAGTTCTCGTCCGAAACCCTGATACTCCGAAAGAGTTTGTCCAGTTTGTACACGAAGTGCGTCCAGTTTTTGCCGTGACCCTCTCTACTCTTTCGCACATGCTATGCGGGTGAAATGATGATACCATGCCAATTTTCAACATTTTCAGAATTCATTTTATAGTGATTTTCAATTTCAAGGTCATTTAGCTCTCTAAACAATTACGTAAATGACCGAAAAACAACAAATGATGTCAGAACATGTTGGAAATTATTGACGTCGCTTTGAATGTTGCATACTGAACACAAAAAAATTCCGGAGTTCAAATAAGTTTAAAAAACATTGAAGTGCCCGTGTAACAGATGAGTTCTCGTCCGAAACCCTGATACTCCGAAAGAGTTTGTCCAGTTTGTACATGAAGTGCGTCCAGTTTTTGCCGTGTGTGACGCCCGGGTAATTAAGCTACAGTAATCTCCACTAATGATGCCACGTCACCTCGGTTACTGTGGATAAACTCGCGTTAGTTCGGAACCTAGTTCGAATTTCAAATTCAAAATCGAGCAAACAATAAAAGTTTTCAAATATTAAGATTTAAATGTTCGGAGTGAACCAAATAATACATAGGTAATTATGGTGGAGAAACCAAACTTTGATAAAATGTTTAAAGGCCCTAAAACAATTAAAACAATAGTGAAAACAATTATTTAAATACCTTTTTGTAATTAATAAAATGTCAAACTAATTTATTTGAGGATTAGACTTTTGTGACTATGGACTAAGTTGAAATACTAAATTAGATGCTACGTGTGTATTTTAATAAAACTAAAATAATAGGAAACAAAACTAAAACAGAAAAGGTAAAATAAATAAAAGTAAAAACAAAAGAAAAGAAAAGGGACCCCCACTGGGCCAACCGGCCCAGCTGACAGCCAGGCCAGCCCAACTGGCCCACCCGCACGGCCCAGCCGACCCCCACTCCTCCCTTATCCTCTCACCCCCACCCGAACCCTATCCACTCGCTCCCACTCCCCCTCTCCCGATCCGATCTGGATCGGGACCGATCCCCCACTCCCCTCCCCGCAGTGCCCCGTCGCCCGAACCCCCACCGACGCC
>NW_025228931.1:11035-16364 GCF_018294505.1 Triticum aestivum
CCCGCGGCGCCCCAAGCCCCGACATCGCGCCGTCACCGCTCGCCGTCGTCTCCGTCCTCCTCGACTCCTCGCCGGACCTCGCATCCCCGTCTCTCCCTCGTCTGCATCGGGTGGCAGGCGCGCCCCGACCCCGCCGACGCAGATGCCGCGCGCCACCCCGTTGCTCCTCGTCGGCCGACATCGAGCCCACTGCCATCCCCCTGCAGCTCCCATGTGAGGAACCCCCTCCTGTACTCCCTCTCCTCCCTGTGCGCGCCTCCCGCTCGCGCCCTGGACGCCTTGCGTGCCCCTGGTCGCGCTCACCCGCCTAAGGCCGCTCGCCTCTGCCCGTTGTTCGCCGTGACCGCACCCTATGCGCGCACGCGCCCGTCCCCGACTCCCCGTGCCGTCTGCGCCACCCCGCACGTTCGTCACGCCCGCGGTGGGGTCTCCCTCGCGCGCCCTGCCACACATGCGCCGCCTACTCCCCCGCCGGCCTCGCTCTGCAGCTCCTTCGCTGCCTGGCCACGCCCGGCGCCCTCCCCCGCCTCCTGGCTGCGCCCCGCGCTCGCCGTCAACGGCCACGGCCGCCGCCAAAGCCCCTTGCTGCCCCGTGCCTCCCGCTCGCCGGTCCGGTCCCCGCCACCGGCCGCGCCCTTTGCCTTCGGCGCCCCGCTAGCCTCGCCCCGCGGTTAGTCTGGGCGAGCTCCCTGTCGGGCAGGCTGGCGCCCATCGCCCAGCACGCCCCTGCACCCGTAACCGCAAGCCTGGTGCCCGCTAAGGCCCTATGGGCCTATGGCAAACGGGCCCCATCCCAGAACGTTTTTATAAAAAGAAAAAGGAAATAAAATAAAATGAATTAATAAAATTAATAATTAATTAATTAATTAATTAGTGAATTATTTAAGTTAATTAATTTTGATTAATTAATCTAATTAACTAGTGAGTTCAATTAAACAATAATTAGATTAGCTAAATCCTAATTAAACTAAATAGAGTATGACAAGTGGGTCCCACACGTCAGATTGACCCAGTCAACTCCCTGTTGACTGCTGACGTCATGCTGATGTCATGATGACGTCAGCGTGCACTATTCTGGATAATGTTGCATTAAAATAATTAAATAAATCCTGAAAATGATTTAAATCGTTTAAAATTAATAGAAATTAAACCGTAGCTTAGATGAAAATAATTTCAACATGAAAGTTGCTCAGAACGACGAGACGAACCCGGATACGTAGCCCGTTCGTCCACCACACACCCCTAACATATCAAACCCGCAACTTTCTCCCTCCGGTTTATCTGTCAGAAAACACGAAACACCGGGAATACTTTCCCGGATGTTTTCCCCCCTTCATCGGTATCACCTACTACCGCGTTAGGGCACACCGAACACCGCGTATTGCCTTGATATATTTTGTGGTGCTTTGTTTGCTTTGTATTCATTATTTCTTCCCCCTCTTCTCTCCGGTAGACTACGAGACCGACGCTGCTGCTGACCAGTTCGACTACGGAGTTGACGACCCCTCTCTCTTGCCAGAGCAACCAGGCAAGCCCCCCCCCCCCTTGATCACCAGATATCGCCTACTCTTCTCTATACTGCTTGCATTAGAGTGGTGTAGCATGTTACTGCTTTCCGTTAATCCTATTCTGATGCATAGCCTGTCATTGCTGCTACAGTCATTGATACCTTACCCGCAATCCTAAATGCTTAGTATAGGATGCTAGTGTTCCATCAGTGGCCCTACACTCTTGTCCGTCTGCCATGCTATACTACTGGGCTGTGATCACTTCGGGAGGTGATCACGGGCATATACTATATACTTTACACTGTTACATTACCTGTGATACTGTTCGGAGTTGGGGGCTGAAAGGACAGGTGGCTCCATCCCGGTAGAGGTGGGCCTGGGTTCCCGACGGCCCCCGACTGTTACTTTGTGGCGGAGCGGTAGGGCAGGTTGAGACCACCTAGGAGACAGGTGGGCCTGGCCCTGTTCGGCGTTCGCGGATACTTAACACGCTTAACGAGATCTTGGTATTTGATCTGAGTCGGCTACGAGCCTATACGCACTAACCATCTACGCGGGAGTAGTTATGGGTATCCCGGCGTCGTGGTATCAGCCGAAGCCTTCTTGACGTCAGCGACTGAGTGGCGCGCGCCGGGTTGGACTGCGTTAACGCAACTTCCTTTGTAATGGAGGTTGCTAGGTCTGCTCACCGGCCGCGTACGCAACATGCAGGTGTGCTAAGGGCGATGGGCCCAGACCCCTGTGCGCTTAGGTTTAGACCGGCGTGCTGACCTCTCTGTTGTGCCTAGGTGGGGCTGCGAGGTGTTGATCTTCCAAGGCCGGGCATGACCCAGGAAAGTGTGTCCGGCCAAATGGGATCGAGCGCATTGGGTTATGTGGTGCACCCCTGCAGGGAAGTTTATCGATTCGAATAGCCGTGATCTTCGGTAACAGGACGACTTGGAGTTGTACCTTGACCTTATGACAACTAGAACCGGATACTTAATAAAACACACCCTTCCAAGTTCCACAGACAACCCGGTGATCGCTTTTCCACAGGGCGACGAGAGGAGGATCGCCGGGTAGGATTATACTATGCGATGCAACTGGAGATGCTACTGGAGATGCTACTTGGAGATGCTACTTGGAGATGCTACTTGGAGGACTTCCATCTACTCTCTTCTACATGCTGCAAGACAGAGGCTGCCAGAAGCGTAGTCTTCGACAGGATTAGCTATCCCCCTCTTATTCTGGCATTCTGCAGTTCAGTCCACCGATATGGCCCTTTACACATATACCCATGCATATGTAGTGTAGCTCCTTGCTTGCGAGTACTTTGGATGAGTACTCACGGTTGCTTTTCTCCCTCTTTTCCCCTTTCCCTTCTACCTGGTTGTCGCAACCAGATGCTGGAGCCCTGGAGCCAGACGCCACCGTCGACGATGATTCCTACTACACTGGAGGTGCCTACTACTACGTGCAGGCCGCTGACGACGACCTGGAGTAGTTTAGGAGGATCCCAGGCAGGAGGCCTGCGCCTCTTTCGATCTGTATCCCAGTTTGTGCTAGCCTTCTTAAGGCAAACTTGTTTAACTTATGTCTGTACTCAGATATTGTTGCTTCCGCTGATTCGTCTATGATCGAGCACTTGTATTCGAGCCCTCGAGGCCCCTGGCTTGTATTATGATGCTTGTATGACTTATTTATGTTTTAGAGTTGTGTTGTGATATCTTCCCGTGAGTCCCTGATCTTGATCGTACACGTTTGCGTGCATGATTAGTGTACGATTGAATCGGGGGCATCACATGGTGACCCTCTCTACTATTTCGCACATGCTATGCGGGTGAAATGATGATACCATGGCAAGTTTCAACATTTTCAGAGTTCATTTTGTAGTGATTTTCAATTTCACGGTCATTTGGCTCTCTAAACAATTAGGTAAATGACCGAAAAACAACAAATGATGTCAGAACATGTTGGAAATTGATGACATCGCTTTAAATGCTGCATACTGAACACAAAAGAAGTCCGGAGTTCTAATATGTTTAAAAAACATTGAAGTGCCCGTGTAACAGATGATTTCTCGTCCGAAACCCTGATACTGCGAAAGAGTTTGTCCAGTTTGTACACGAAGTGCGTTCAGTTTTTTTCGTGACCCTCTCTACTCTTTCGGACATGCTATGCGGGTGAAATGATGATACCATGCCAAGTTTCAACATTTTCAGAGTTCATTTTGTAGTGATTTTCAATTTCACGGTCAGTTAGCTCTGTAAACAATTAGGTAAATGACCGAAAAACAACAAATGATGTCAGAACATGTTGGAAATTGATGACGTTGCTTTGAATGCTGCATACTGAACAGAAAAGAAGTCCGGAGTTCAAATAAGTCTAAAAAACATTGAAGTGGCCGTGTAATAGATGAGTTCTCGTCCGAAACCCTGATACTCCGAAAGAGTTTGTCCAGTTTGTACACGAAGTGCGTTCAGTTTTTACCGTGACCCTCTATACTCTTTCGAACATGCTATGCGGGTGAAATGATGATACCATGCCAAGTTTCAACATTTTCAGAGTTCATTTTGTAGTGATTTTCAATTTCACGGTCATTTGGCTCTCTAAACAATTAGGTAAATGACCGGAAAACAACAAATGATGTCAGAACATATTGGAAATTGATGGCGTCTCTTTGAATGCTGCATGCTGAGCACAAAGAAGTCCGGAGTTCAAATAAGTTTAAAAAACATTGAAGTGCCCGTGTAACAGATGAGTTCTCGTCTGAAACCCTGATACTCCGAAAGAGTTTGTCCAGTTTGTACACGAAGTGCGTCCAGTTTTTGCCATGACCCTCTCTACTCTTTCGCACATGCTATGCGGGTGAAATGATGATACCATGCCAATTGTCAACATTTTCAAAATTCATTTTGTAGTGATTTTCAATTTCACGGTCATTTAGCTATCTAAACAATTAGGTAAATGACCGAGAAACAACAAATGATGTCAGAACATGTTAGAAATTGATGACGTCACTTTGAATGTTGCATACTGAACACAAAAGAAGTCCATAGTTCAAATAAGTTTAAAAAACATTGAAGTGCCCGTGTAACTGATGAGTTCTCGTCCGAAACCCTGATACTCCGACAGAGTTTGTCCAGTTTGTACACGAAGTGCGTCCAATTTTTGCGGTGACCCTGTCTACTCTTTCGCACATGCTATGCGGGTGAAAAGATGATACCATGCCAAGTTTCAACATTTTCAGAGTTCATTTTGTAGTGATTTTCAATTTCACGGTCATTTGGCTCTCTAAACAATTAGGTAAATGACCGAAAAACAACAAATGATGTCAGAACATGTTGGAAATTGATGACATCGCTTTGAATGCTGCATACTGAACACAAAAGAAGTCCGGAGTTCAAATAAGTATAAAAACATTGAAGTGCCCGTGTAACAGATGAGTTCTCGTCCGAAACCCTGATACTTCAAAAGAGTTTGTCCACTTTGTACACGAAGTGCGTCCAGTTTTTGCCGTGACCGTCTCTACTCTTTCACACATGCTATGCTGTGAAATGATGAAACCATGCCAAGTTTCAAAATTTTCAAAGTTCATTTTGTAGTGATTTTCAATTTCACGGTCATTTAGCTCTCTAAACAATTAGGTAAATGACCGAAAACAACAAATGATGTCAGAACATGTTGGAAATTGATGACGTCGCTTTAAATGCTACATACTGAACACAAAAGAAGTCCTGAGTTCTAATAAGTTTAAAAAACATTGAAGTGCCCGTGTAACAGATGAGTTCTCGTCTGAAACCCAGATACTCCGAAATAGTTTGTCCAATTTGTACACG
>NW_025228931.1:17262-18815 GCF_018294505.1 Triticum aestivum
GTCATTTAGCTCTCTAAACAGTTAGGTAAATGAACGAAAAACAACAAATGATGTCAGAACATGTTGGAAATTGATGACGTCGCTTTGAATGTTGCATACTGAACACAAAAGAAGTCCGGAGTTCAAATAAGTTTAAAAAATATTGAAGTGCCCATGTAACAGATGAGTTCTCGTTCGAAACTCTGATACTCCGAAAGAGTTTGTCCAGTTTGTACACGAAGTGCGTCCAGCTTTTGCCGTGACCCTCTCTACTCTTTCGCACATGCTATGCGGGTGAAATGATAATACCATGCCAATTTTCAACATTTTCAGAGTTCATTTTGTAGTGATTTTCAATTTCACAGTCATTTAGCTCTCTAAACAATTAGGTAAATGACCGAAAAAGGACAAATGATGTCAGAACATGTTGGAAATTGATGACGTCACTTTGAACGCTGCATACTGAACACAAAAGAAGTCCGGAGTTCAAATAAGTTTAAAAAACATTGAAGTGCCCGTGTAACAGATGAGTTCTCGTCCGAAACCCTGATACTCCGAAAGAGTTTGTCCAGTTTGTACACGAAGTGCGTCCAGTTTTTGCCGTGACCCTCTCTACTCTTTCGCACATGCTATGCGGGTGAAATGATGATACCATGCCAATTTTCAACATTTTTAGAATTCATTTTGTAGTGATTTTCAATTTCACGGTCATTTACCTCTCTAAACAATTACGTAATGACCGAAAAACAACAAATGATGTCAGAACATGTTGGCAATTGATGACGTCGCTTTGAATGTTGCATACTGAACACAAAAAAAGTCCGGAGTTCAAATAAGTTTAAAAAACATTGAAGTGCCCGTGTAACAGATGAGTTCTCGTCCGAAACCCTGATACTCCGAAAGAGTTTGTCCAGTTTGTACATGAAGTGCGTCCAGTTTTTGCTGTGACCCTCTCTACTATTTCGCACATGCTATGCGGGTGAAATGATGATACCATGCCAAGTTTCAACATTTTCAGAGTTCATTTTGTAGTGATTTTCAATTTCACGGTCATTTGGCTCTCTAAACAATTAGGTAAATGACCGAAAAACAACAAATGATGTCAGAACATATTGGAAAATGATGGCGTCTCTTTGAATGCTGCATGCTGAGCACAAAGAAGTCTGGAGTTCAAATAAGTTTAAAAAATATTGAAGTGCCCGTGTAACAGATGAGTTCTCGTCTGAAACCCTGATACTCCGAAAGAGTTTGTCCAGTTTGTACACGAAGTGCGTCCAGTTTTTGCCGTGACCCTCTCTACTCTTTCACACATGCTATGCGGTGAAATGATGATACCATGCCAAGTTTCGACATTTTCAGAGTTCATTTTGTAGTGATTTTCAATTTCACGGTCATTTAGCTCTCTAAACAATTAGGTAAATGACCGAAAAACAACAAACGATGTCAGAACATGTTGGAAATTGATGACGTCGCTTTGAATGCGACATACTGAACACAAAAGAAGTCCGGAGTTCAAATAAGTTTAAAAAACATTGAAGTGCCCGTGTAACAGATGAGTTCTCGTCCGAAACCCT
>NW_025228931.1:20177-21717 GCF_018294505.1 Triticum aestivum
AATTAGGTAAATGACCGAAAAACAACAAATGATGTCAGAACATGTTGGAAATTGATGACGTCACTTTGAATTTTGCATACTGAACACAAAAGAAGTCCATACTTCAAATAAGTTTAAAAAACAATGAACTGCCCGTGTAACAGATGAGTTCTCGTCCGAAACCTGATACTCCAAAAGAGTTTGTCCAGTTTGTACACGAAGTTTGTCCAGTTTTTGCCGTGACCCTCTCTACTCTTTCGCACATGCTATGCGGGTGAAATGATGATACCATGCCAATTTTCAACATTTTCAGAATTCATTTTGTAGTGATTTTCAATTTCACGGTCATTTAGCTCTCTAAACAATTAGGTAAATGACCGAAAAACATCAAATGATGTAAGAACATGTTGGAAATTTATGACGTCGCTTTGAATGTTCCATACTGAACACAAAAAAAGTCCGGAGTTCAAATAAGTTTAAAAAACATTGAAGTGCCCGTGTAACAGATGAGTTCTCGTCCGAAACCCTGATACTCCGAAAGAGTTTGTTCAGTTTGTACACGAAGTGCGTTCAGTTTTTGCCATGACCCTCTCTACTCTTTCACAAATGCTATGCGGTGAAATGATGATACCATGCCAAGTTTCAACATTTTCAGAGTTCATTTTGTAGTGATTTTCAATTTCACGGTCATTTAGCTCTCTAAACAATTAGGTAAATGACCGAAAAACAACAAATGATGTCAGAACATGTTGGAAATTGATGACGTTGCTTTGAATGTTGCATACTGAACACAAAAGAAGTACGGCGTTCAAATAAGTTTCAAAAACATTGAAGTGCCCGTGTAACAGATGAGTTCTCGTCCGAAACCCAGATACTCCGAAAGAGTTTGTCCAATTTGTACATGAAGTGCGTCCAGTTTTTGACGTGACCCTCTCTACTCTTTCGCACATGCTATGCCGTGAAATGATGATATCATGCCAAGTTTCAACAGTTTCAAAGTTAATTTTGTAGTGATTTTCAATTTCACGGTCATTTAGCTCTCTAAAGAATTAGGTAAATGACCGAAAAAACAACAAATGATGTCAGAACATGTTGGAAATTGATGACGTCGCTTTGAATGTCGCACACTGAACACAAAAGAAGTCCGGAGTTCAAATAAGTTTAAAAAACATTGAAGTGCCCATGTAACAGATGAGTTCTCGTCCGAAACTCTGATACTCCGAAAGAGTTTGTCCAGTTTGTACACGAAGTGCGTCCAGTTTTTGCCGTGACCCTCTCTACTCTTTCTCACATGCTATGCGGGTGAAATGATGATACTATGCCAATTTTCAACATTTTCAGAGTTCATTTTGTAGTGATTTTCAATTTCACGGTCATTTAGCTCTCTAAACAATTAGGTAAATGACCGAAAAACAACAAATGATGTTAGAACATGTTGGAAATTGATGACGTCGCTTTGAATGCTACTTACTGAACACAAAAGAAGTCTGGAGTTCAAATAAGTTTAAAAAACATTGAAGTGCCCGTATAACAGATGAGTTCTCGTCCGAAACCCTGATAC
>NW_025228931.1:22737-23722 GCF_018294505.1 Triticum aestivum
TTTAGTTCTCTAAACAATTAGGTAAATGACTGAAAAACAACAAATGATGTCAGAACATATTGGAAATTGATGACGTCGCTTTGAATGGTGCATACTGAACACAAAAGAAATCCGGAGTTCAAATAAGTTTAAAAAACATTGAAGTGCTCGTGTAACAGATGAGTTCTCGTCCGAAACCCTGATACTCCGAAAGAGTTTGTCGAGTTTGTATACGAAGTGCGTCCAGTTTTTGTCGTGACCCTCTCTACTGTTTCGCACATGCTAAGCGGGTGAAATGATGATACCATGCCAAGTTTCAACATTTTCAGAGTTCATTTTGTAGTGATTTTCAATTTCACGGTCATTTAGCTCTCTAAACAATTAGGTAAATGACCGAAAAACAACAAATGTGTCAGAACATGTTGGAAATTGATGATGTCACTTTGAATGTTGCATACTGAACACAAAAGAAGTCCGGAGTTCAAATAAGTTTAAAAAACATTGAAATGCCCGTGTAACAGATGAGTTCTCGTCCGAAACCCTGATACTCCGAAAGAGTTTGTCCAGTTTGTACACGAAGTGCGTCTAGTTTATGTCGTGACCCTCTCTACTCTTTCGCACATGCTATGCGGGTCAAATGATGATACCATGCCAAGTTTCAATATTTCCAGAATTCATTTTGTAGTGATTTTCAATTTCACGGTCATTTAGCTCTCTAAACAATTAGGTAAATGACCGAAAAACAACAAATGATGTCAGAACATGTTGGAAATTTATGACGTCGCTTTGAATGCTCCATACTGAACACAACAGAAGTCCAGAGTTCAAATAAGTTTAAAAAACATTGAAGTGCCCGTGTAACAGATGAGTTCTCGTCCGAAACCCTGACACTCCGAAAGAGTTTGTCCAGTTTGTACAAGAAGTGCGTCCAGTTTTTGCCGTGACCCTCTCTACTCTTTCGCACATGCTATGCGGGTCAAATGATGATAACATGCCAAGTTTCAAC
>NW_025228931.1:24090-25150 GCF_018294505.1 Triticum aestivum
ATACCATGCCAATTTTCAACATTTCAGAATTCATTTTGTAGTGATTTTCAATTTCACGGTCATTTAGCTCTCTAAACAATTAGGTAAATGACCGAAAAACATCAAATGATGTCAGAACATGTTGGAAATTTATGACGTCGCTTTGAATGTTCCATACTGAACACAAAAAAAGTCCGGAGTTCAAATAAGTTTAAAAAACATTGAAGTGCCCGTGTAACAGATGAGTTCTCGTCCGAAACCCTGATACTCCGAAAGAGTTTGTTCAGTTTGTACACGAAGTGCGTTTAGTTTTTGCCGTGACCCTCTCTACTCTTTCACACATGCTATGCGGTGAAATGATGATACCATGCCAAGTTTCAACATTTTCAGAGTTCATTTTGTAGTGATTTTCAATTTCATGGTCATTTAGCTCTCTAAACAATTAGGTAAATGACCGAAAAACAACAAATGATGTCAGAACATGTTGGAAATTGATGACGTCGCTTTGAATGTTGCATACTGAACACAAAGGAAGTCCGGCGTTCAAATAAGTTTCAAAAACATTGAAGTGCCCGTGTAACAGATGAGTTCTCGTCCGAAACCCAGATACTCCGAAAGAGTTTGTCCAATTTGTACACGAAGTGCGTCCAGTTTTTGACATGACCCTCTCTACTCTTTCGCACATGCTATGCCGTGAAATGATGATACCATGCCAAGTTTCAACATTTTCAAAGTTAATTTTGTAGTGATTTTCAATTTCACGGTCATTTAGCTCTCTAAAGAATTAGGTAAATGACCGAAAAACAACAAATGATGTGAGAACATGTTGGAAATTGATGACGTTGCTTTGAATGTCGCACACTGAACACAAAAGAAGTCCGGAGTTCAAATAAGTTTAAAAAACATTGAAGTGCCCGTGTAACAGATGAGTTCTCGTCCGAAACTCTGATACTCCGAAAGAGTTTGTCCAGTTTGTACACGAAGTGCGTCCAGTTTTTGCCGTGACCCTCTCTACTCTTTAGCACATGCTATGCGGGTGAAATGATGATACTATGCCAATTTTCAACATTTTCAGAGTTCA
>NW_025228931.1:26611-28117 GCF_018294505.1 Triticum aestivum
AATTAGGTAAATGACCGAAAAACAACAAATGATGTCAGAACATGTTGGAAATTGATGACGTCACTTTGAATTTTGCATACTGAACACAAAAGAAGTCCATACTTCAAATAAGTTTAAAAAACAATGAACTGCCCGTGTAACAGATGAGTTCTCGTCCGAAACCTGATACTCCAAAAGAGTTTGTCCAGTTTGTACACGAAGTTTGTCCAGTTTTTGCCGTGACCCTCTCTACTCTTTCGCACATGCTATGCGGGTGAAATGATGATACCATGCCAATTTTCAACATTTTCAGAATTCATTTTGTAGTGATTTTCAATTTCACGGTCATTTAGCTCTCTAAACAATTAGGTAAATGACCGAAAAACATCAAATGATGTAAGAACATGTTGGAAATTTATGACGTCGCTTTGAATGTTCCATACTGAACACAAAAAAAGTCCGGAGTTCAAATAAGTTTAAAAAACATTGAAGTGCCCGTGTAACAGATGAGTTCTCGTCCGAAACCCTGATACTCCGAAAGAGTTTGTTCAGTTTGTACACGAAGTGCGTTCAGTTTTTGCCATGACCCTCTCTACTCTTTCACAAATGCTATGCGGTGAAATGATGATACCATGCCAAGTTTCAACATTTTCAGAGTTCATTTTGTAGTGATTTTCAATTTCACGGTCATTTAGCTCTTTAAACAATTAGGTAAATGACCGAAAAACAACAAATGATGTCAGAACATGTTGGAAATTGATGACATCGCTTTGAATGCTGCATACTGAACAGAAAAGAAGTCCGGAGTTCAAATAAGTTTAAAAAACATTGAAGTGCCCGTGTAACAGATGAGTTCTCGTCCGAAACCCTGATACTCTGAAAGAGTTTGTCCAGTTTGTACACGAAGTGCGTTCAGTTTTTGCCGTGACCCTCTCTATGCTTTCGCACATGCTATGCGGGTGAAATGATGATACCATGCCAATTTTCAACATTTTCAAAATTCATTTTGTAGTTATTTTCAATTTCACAGTCATTTGGCTATCCAAACAATTAGGTAAATGACCGAAAAACAACAAATGATGTCAGAACATGTTGGAAATTGATGACGTCACTTTGAATTTTGCATACTGAACACAAGAGAAGTCCATAGTTCAAATAAGTTTAAAAAACATTGAAGTGCCCGTGTAACAGATGAGTTCTCGTCCGAAACCCTGATACTCCGAAAGAGTTTGTCCAGTTTGTACATGAAGTGCGTCCAGTTTTTGCCGTGACCCTCTCTACTCTTTCGCACATGCTATGCGGGTGAAATGATGATACCATGCGAAGTTTCAACATTTTCAGAGTTCATTTTATAGTGGTTTTCAATTTCGCGGTCATTTGGCTCTCTAAACAATTAGGTAAATGACCGAAAAACAACAAATGATGTCAGAACATGTTGGAAATTGATGACGTCGCTTTAAATGCTACATACTGAACACAAAAGAAGTCCGGAGTTCTAATAAGTTTAAAAAACATTGAAGTGCCCGT
>NW_025228931.1:29990-30612 GCF_018294505.1 Triticum aestivum
AATTAGGTAAATGACCGAAAAACAACAAATGATGTCAGAACATGTTGGAAATTGATGACGTCACTTTGAATTTTGCATACTGAACACAAAAGAAGTCCATACTTCAAATAAGTTTAAAAAACAATGAACTGCCCGTGTAACAGATGAGTTCTCGTCCGAAACCTGATACTCCAAAAGAGTTTGTCCAGTTTGTACACGAAGTTTGTCCAGTTTTTGCCGTGACCCTCTCTACTCTTTCGCACATGCTATGCGGGTGAAATGATGATACCATGCCAATTTTCAACATTTTCAGAATTCATTTTGTAGTGATTTTCAATTTCACGGTCATTTAGCTCTCTAAACAATTAGGTAAATGACCGAAAAACATCAAATGATGTAAGAACATGTTGGAAATTTATGACGTCGCTTTGAATGTTCCATACTGAACACAAAAAAAGTCCGGAGTTCAAATAAGTTTAAAAAACATTGAAGTGCCCGTGTAACAGATGAGTTCTCGTCCGAAACCCTGATACTCCGAAAGAGTTTGTTCAGTTTGTACACGAAGTGCGTTCAGTTTTTGCCATGACCCTCTCTACTCTTTCACAAATGCTATGCGGTGAAATGATGATACCATGCCAAGTTT
>NW_025228931.1:31056-31670 GCF_018294505.1 Triticum aestivum
GAAATGATGATACCATGCCAATTTTCAACATTTTCAGAATTCATTTTGTAGTGATTGTCAATTTCACGGTCATTTAGCTCTCTAAACAATTAGGTAAATGAACGAAAAACAACAAATGATGTCAGAACATGTTGGAAATTGATGACGTCGCTTTGAATGTTGCATACTGAACACAAAAAAAGTCCGGAGTTCAAATAAGTTCAAAAACATTGAAGTGCCCGTGTAAAGGATGAGTTCTTGTCCGAAACCCTGATACTCCGAAAGAGTTTGTCCAGTTTGTACATGAAGTGCGTCCAGTTTTTGCCGTGACCCTCTCTACTCTTTCGCACATGCTATGCGGGTGAAATGATGGTACCATGCCAAGTTTCAACATTTTCAGAGTTTATTTTGTAGTGATTTTCAATTTCACGGTCATTTGGCTCTCTAAACAATTAGGTAAATGACCGAAAAACAACAAATGATGTTAGAACATGTTGGAAATTGATGACGTCGCTTTAAATGCTGCATACTGAACACAAAAGAAGTCCGGAGTTCTAATAAGTTTAAAAAACATTGAAGTGCCCGTGTAACAGATGAGTTCTCGTCCGAAACCCTGATACTCCGAAAGAGTTTGT
>NW_025228931.1:31747-32422 GCF_018294505.1 Triticum aestivum
TTTTCAGAGTTCATTTTGTAGTGATTTTCAATTTCAAGGTCATTTGGCTCTCTAAACAATTAGGTAAATGACCGAAAAACAACAAATGATGTCAGAACATGTTGGAAATTGATGACGTTGCTTTAAATGCTGCATACTAAACACAAAAGAAGTCCGGAGTTCTAATAAGTTTAAAAAACATTGAAGTGCCCGTGTAACAGATGAGTTCTCGTCCGAAACCCTGATACTCCGAAAGAGTTTGTTCAGTTTGTACACGAAGTGCGTTCAGTTTTTGTCATGACCCTCTCTACTCTTTCACACATGCTATGCGGTGAAATGATGATACCATGCCAAGTTTCAACATTTTCAGAGTTCATTTTGTAGTGATTTTCAATTTCACGGTCATTTAGCTCTCTAAACAATTAGGTAAATGACCGAAAAATAACAAATGATGCCAGAACATGTTGGAAATTAATGACGTCGCTTTGAATGCTGCATACTGAACACAAAAGAAGTCCGGATTTCAATTAAGTTTAAAAAACATTGAAGTGCCCGTGTAACAGATGAGTTCTCGTCCGAAACCCTGATACTCCGAAAGAGTTTGTCCAGTTTGTACACGAAGTGCATCCAGTTTTTGCCGTGACCCTCTCTACTCTTTCGCACATGCTATGCGGGTGAAATGATGATACCATGCCA
>NW_025228932.1:0-12574 GCF_018294505.1 Triticum aestivum
ACAACCATGGAAATCGCTTCGGGACCCCAAAACGGTGAGTAATAGTCCACGAAACCCGTCAGAATTGGCCAAAACTCTCAGTGTTGACGACGGACACATAAACGAACCCCGGGGTGCATCGATCGTGGAAATTGCTCTAGGTCCCCAAAACGCTGAGTGATAGTGCACAAAACGGACTAGAATCGGCCGAATATGTGAGTGTTGATCACCGACACGTAAATGCACCAAGGGTTCGTCAATCATCGAAATGACTCCAAGACCCCAAAATAGAGTAATAGTCCAAGAAACGGGCCAGAATTGGCCCAAACTGTGATTGTTGATGACCGACATGTAAGCGCACCTTGGAATTCGACAACCATGGAAATCGCTTTGGGACCCCAAAACGGTGAGTAATAGTCCATGAAACGGGCCAGAATCGGCCAAAACTGCGATTGTTGATGACCAACACGTAAGCGCACCTTGGAGTTCGACAACCATGGAAATCGCTTTGGGACCCCAAAACGGTGAGTAATAGTCCATGAAACGGGCCAGAATCGGCCAAAACTGCGAGTGTTTATGACCAACACGTAAGCACACCTTGGAGTTCAACAACAATGGAAATCACTTCGGGACCCCAAAACCGTGAGTAATAGTCCACGAAACATGTCAGAATTGGCCAAAACTGTGAGTGTTGACGACAAACACATAAATGCACCCCGGGGTTCATCAATCGTGGAAATCCCTCTGGGTCTCCAAAACATTGAGTAATAGTGCACGAAACAGACACGATTCGGCCAAATATGTGAGTGTTGATGACCGACACGTAAACGCACCCTAGGGTTCGTCAATCATGGAAATGACTCTGAGACCCCAAAATAGAGTAGTAGTCCAAGAAACGGGCCAGAATCGGCCCAAACTGTGATTGTTGATGACCGACACGTAAGCGCACCTTACGTGTTTGTCCCGAAGCGATTTCCATAGTTGTTGAACCCCAAGGTGTCCTTACGTGTTGGTCATCAACACTCCCAGTTTTGGCCGATTCTGGCCCGTTTCATGGACTATTACTCACCGTTTTGGGGTCCCAAAGCGATTTCCATGGTTGTCGAACTCCAAGGTGCGCTTACGTGTGGGTCATCAACAATCACAGTTTGGGCCGATTCTGGCCCGTTTCTTGGACTACTACTCTATTTTGGGGTCTCAGAGTCATTTCCATGATTGACGAACCCTAGGGTGCGATTACGTGTCGGTCATCAACACTCACATATTTGGCCGAATCGTGTCTGTTTCGTGCACTATTACTCAGTGTTTTGGAGACCCAGAGGGATTTCCACGATTGATGAACCCCGGGGTGCATTTATGTGTCTGTCGTCAACACTGAGAGTTTTGGCCAATTCTGACATGTTTCTTGGACTATTACTCACGGTTTTGGGGTCCCGAAGCGATTTCCATAGTTTTTGAACTCCAAGATGTGCTTACGAGTTTGTCATCAACACTCCCAGTTTTGGCCGATTCTGGCCCGTGTCATGGACTATTACTCACCGTTTTGGGGTCCCAAAGCGATTTCCATGGTTGTCGAACTCCAAGGTGCGCTTACGTGTCAGTCATCAACAATCACAGTTTGGGCCGATTCTGGCCCGTTTCTTGGACTACTACTCTATTTTGGGGTCTCGGAGTCATTTCCATGATTGACGAACCCCAGGGTGCGTTTACGTGTCGGTCATCAACACTCACATATTTGGCCGAATCGTGTCTGTTTCGTGCACTATTACTCAGCGTTTTGGAGACCCAGAGGGATTTCCACGATTGATGAACCCCGGGGTGCATTTATGTGTCTGTCGTCAACACTCACAGTTTTGGCCAATTCTGACATGTTTCGTGGACTATTACTCACGGTTTTGGGGTCCCGAAGCGATTTCCATAGTTGTTGAACTCCAAGGTGTGCTTACGTGTTGGTCATCAACACTCGTAGTTTTGGCCGATTCTGGCCCGTTTCATGGACTATTACTCACCGTTTTGGGGTCCCAAAGAGATTTCCATGGTTGTCCAATTCCAAGGTGCGCTTACATGTCGGTCATCAACAATCACTGTTTGGGCCGATTCTGGCCCGTTTCTTGGACTATTACTCTATTTTGGGGTCTTGGAGTCATTTCGATGATTGACGAACCCTTGGTGAGTTTACGTGTCGATGATCAACACTCACATATTCGGCCGATTCTAGTCTGTTTTGTGCACTATCACTCAGCGTTTTGGGGACCTAGAGCAATTTCCACGATCGATGAACCCCGGGGTTCGTTTATGTGTCCGTCGTCAACACTGAGAGTTTTGGCCAATTCTGACGGGTTTCGTGGACTATTACTCACCCTTTTGGGTTCCCGAAGCGATTTCCATAGTTTTTGAACCCCAAGGTGTCCTTACGTGTTGGTCATCAACACTCGCAGTTTTGGTTGATTCTGGCCCGTTTCATGGACTATTACTCACCGCTTTGGGGTCCCGAAGCGATTTCCATGGTTGTCGAACTCCAAGGTGCGCTTACGTGTCGGTCATCAACAATCACAGTTTGGGCCGATTCTGGCCCGTTTCTTGGATTACTACTCTATTTTAGGGTCTCGGAGTCATTTCCATGATTGACGAACCCCAGGGTGCGTTTATGTGTCGGTCATCAAAACTCACATATTTGGCCGAATCGTGTCCGTTTTGTGCACTATCACTCAGCGATTTGGAGACCTAGAGGGATTTCCACGATTGATGAACCCCGGGGTGCATTTATGTGTCTGTCGTCAACACTCACAGTTTTGGCCAATTCTAACATGTTTCGTGGACTATTACTCACGGTTTTGGGGTCCCGAAGTGATTTCCATAGTTGTTGAACTCCAAAGTGTGCTTACGTGTTGGTCATCAACACTCGCAGTTTTGGCCGATTCTAGCCCGTTTCATGGACTATTACTCACCGTTTTGGGGTCCCAAAGCGATTTCCATGGTTGTCGAACTCCAAGGTGTGCTTACGTGTCAGTCATCAACAATCACAGTTTGGGCCGATTCTGGCCCGTTTCTTGGACTACTACTCTATTTTGGGGTCTCGGAGTCATTTCCATGATTGACGAACCCCAGGGTGCGTTTACGTGTCGGTCATCAACACTCACATATTTGGCCGAATCGTGTCCATTTCGTGCACTATTACTCAGCGTTTTGGAGACCCAGAGGGATTTCCACGATTGATGAACCCCGGGGTGCATTTATGTGTCTGTCGTCAACACTCACAGTTTTGGCCAATTCTGACATGTTTCGTGGACTATTACTCACGGTTTTGGGGTCCCGAAGCGATTTCCATAGTTGTTGAACTCCAGGGTGTGCTTACGTGTTGGTCATCAACACTCGCAGTTTTGGCCGATTCTGGCCCGTTTCATGGACTATTACTCACCGTTTTGGGGTCCCAAAGCGATTTCCATGGTTGTCGAATTCCAAGGTGCGCTTACATGTCGGTCATCAACAATCACAGTTTGGGCCGATGCTGGCCCGTTTCTTGGACTATTACTCTATTTTGGGGTCTTGGAGTCATTTCGATGATTGACGAACCCTTGGTGCGTTTACGTGTCGATGATCAACACTCACATATTCGGCCGATTCTGGTCCGTTTTGTGCACTATCACTTAGCGTTTTGGGGACCTAGAGCAATTTCCATGATCGATGAACCCCGGGGTTCGTTTATGTGTCCGTCGTCAACACTGAGAGTTTTGGCCAATTCTGACGGGTTTCGTGGACTATTACTCACCGTTTTGGGTTCCCGAAGCGATTTCCATAGTTGTTGAACCCCAAGGTGTCCTTACGTGTTGGTCATCAACACTCGCAGTTTTGGTTGATTCTGGCCCGTTTCATGGACTATTACTCACCGCTTTGGGGTCCCGAAGCGATTTCCATGGTTGTCGAACTCCAAGGTGCGCTTACGTGTCGGTCATCAACAATCACAGTTTGGGCCGATTCTGGCCCGTTTCTTGGACTACTACTCTATTTTAGGGTCTCGGAGTCATTTCCATGATTGACGAACCCCAGGGTGCGTTTATGTGTCGGTCATCAACACTCACATATTTGGCCGAATCGTGTCCGTTTCGTGCACTATTACTCAGCGTTTTGGAGACCCAGAGGGATTTCCACGATTGATGAACCCCGGGGTGCATTTATGTGTCTGTCGTCAACACTCACAGTTTTGGCCAATTCTGACATGTTTCGTGGACTATTAGTCACGGTTTTGGGGTCCCGAAGTGATTTCCATAGTTGTTGAACTCAAAGGTGTGCTTACGTGTTGGTCATCAACACTCGCAGTTTTGGCCGATTCTAGCCCGTTTCATGGACTATTACTCACCGTTTTGGGGTCCCGAAGCGATGTCCATGGTTGTCGAACTTGAAGGTGCGCTTACGTGTCGGTCATCAACAATCACAGTTTGGGCCGATTTTGGCCCGTTTCTTGGACTACTACTCTACTTTGGGGTCTCAGAGTCATTTCCATGATTGACGATGCCCAGGGTGCGTTTACGTGTGGGTCATCAACACTCACATATTTGGCCGAATCGTGTCGGTTTCGTGCACTATTACTTAGTGTTTTGGAGACCCAGAGGGATTTCCACGATTGATGAACCCCGGGGTGCATTTATGTGTCTGTCGTCAACACTCATAGTTTTGGCCAATTCTGACATGTTTCGTGGACTATTACTCACGGTTTTGGGGTCCCGAAGCGATTTCCATAGTTGTTGAACCCCAAGGTGTCCTTACGTGTTGGTCATCAACACTCGCAGTTTTGGCCGATTCTGGCCCGTTTCATGGACTATTACTCACCGTTTTGGGGTCCCAAAGCGATTTCCATGGTTGTCGAACTCCAAGGTGCGCTTACGTGTCGGTCATCAACAATCACAGTTTGGGCCGATTCTGGCCCGTTTCTTGGACTACTACTCTATTTTGGGGTCTCAGAGTCATTTCCATGATTGACGAACCCCAGGGTGCGTTTACGTGTCGGTCATCAACACTCACATATTTGGCCGAATCGTGTCTGTTTCGTGCACTATTACTCAGTGTTTTGGAGACCCAGAGGGATTTCCACGATTGATGAACCCCGGGGTGCATTTATGTGTCTGTCGTCAACACTGAGAGTTTTGGCCAATTCTGACATGTTTCCTGGACTATTACTCACCGTTTTGGGTTCCCGAAGCGATTTCCATAGTTGTTGAACCCCAAGGTGTCCTTACGTGTTGGTCATCAACACTCGCAGTTTTGGTTGATTCTGGCCCGTTTCATGGACTATTACTCACCGCTTTGGGGTCCCGAAGCGATTTCCATGGTTGTCGAACTCCAAGGTGCGCTTACGTGTCGGTCATCAACAATCACAGTTTGGGCCGATTCTGGCCCGTTTCTTGGACTACTACTCTATTTTAGGGTCTCGGAGTCATTTCCATGATTGACGAACCCCAGGGTGCGTTTACGTGTCGGTCATCAACACTCACATATTTGGCCGAATCGTGTCCGTTTCGTGCACTATTACTCAGCGTTTTGGAGACCCAGAGGGATTTCCACGATTGATGAACCCCGGGGTGCATTTATGTGTCTGTCGTCAACACTCACAGTTTTGGCCAATTCTGACATGTTTCGTGGACTATTACTCACGGTTTTGGGGTCCCGAAGCGATTTCCATAGTTGTTGAACCCCAAGGTGTCCTTACGTGTTGGTCATCAACACTCGCAGTTTTGGTTGACTCTGGCCCGTTTCATGGACTATTACTCACCGCTTTGGGGTCCCGAAGCGATTTCCATGGTTGTCAAACTCCAAGGTGCGCTTACGTGTCGGTCATCAACAATCACAGTTTGGGCCGATTCTGGCCCGTTTCTTGGACTACTACTCTATTTTGGGGTCTCAGAGTCATTTCCATGATTGACGAACCCCAGGGTGCGTTTACGTGTCGGTCATCAACACTCACATATTTGGCCGAATCGTGTCCGTTTCGTGCACTATTACTCAGCGTTTTGGAGACCCAGAGGGATTTCCATGATTGATGAACCCCGGGGTGCATTTATGTGTCTGTCGTCAACACTGAGAGTTTTGGCCAATTCTGACATGTTTCCTGGACTATTACTCATGGTTTTGGGGTCCCGAAGCGATTTCCATAGTTTTTGAACTCCAAGATGTGCTTACGAGTTTGTCATCAACACTCCCAGTTTTGGCCGATTCTGGCCCGTTTCATGGACTATTACTCACCGTTTTGGGGTCCCAAAGAGATTTCCATGGTTGTCGAACTCCAAGGTGCGCTTACGTGTCAGTCATCAACAATCACAGTTTGGGCCGATTCTGGCCCGTTTCTTGGACTACTACTCTATTTTGGGGTCTCAGAGTCATTTCCATGATTGACGAACCCCAGGGTGCGTTTACATGTCGGTCATCAACACTCACATATTTGGCCGAATCGTGTCTGTTTCGTGCACTATTACTCAGTGTTTTGGAGACCCAGAGGGATTTCCATGATTGATGAACCCCGGGGTGCATTTATGTGTCTGTCGTCAACACTGAGAGTTTTGGCCAATTCTGACATGTTTCCTGGACTATTACTCATGGTTTTGGGGTCCCGAAGCGATTTCCATAGTTTTTGAACTCCAAGATGTGCTTACGAGTTTGTCATCAACACTCCCAGTTTTGGCCGATTCTGGCCCGTTTCATGGACTATTACTCACCGTTTTGGGGTCCCAAAGCGATTTCCATAGTTGTCGAACTCCAAGGTGCGCTTACGTGTCAGTCATCAACAATAACAGTTTGGGCCGATTCTGGCCCGTTTCTTGGACTACTACTCTATTTTGGGGTCTCGGAGTCATTTCCATGATTGACGAACCCCAGGGTGCGTTTACGTGTCGGTCATCAACACTCACATATTTGGCCGAATCGTGTCCGTTTCGTGCACTATTACTCAGCGTTTTGGAGACCCAGAGGGATTTCCACGATTGATGAACCCCGGGGTGCATTTATGTGTCTGTCGTCAACACTCACAGTTTTGGCCAATTCTGACATGTTTCGTGGACTATTACTCACGGTTTTGGGTTCCCGAAGCGATTTCCATAGTTGTTGAACCCCAAGGTGTCCTTACGTGTTGGTCATCAACACTCGCAGTTTTGGTTGATTCTGGCCCGTTTCATGGACTATTACTCACCGCTTTGGGGTCCCGAAGCGATTTCCATGGTTGTCGAACTCCAAGGTGCGCTTACGTGTCGGTCATCAACAATCACAGTTTGGGCCGATTCTGGCCCGTTTCTTGGACTACTACTCTATTTTAGGGTCTCGGAGTCATTTCCATGATTGACGAACCCTAGGGTGCGTTTATGTGTCGGTCATCAACACTCACATATTTGGCCGAATCATGTCCGTTTCGTGCACTATCACTCAGCGATTTGGAGACCTAGAGGGATTTCCACGATTGATGAACCCCGGGGTGCATTTATGTGTCTGTCGTCAACACTCACAGTTTTGGCCAATTCTGACATGTTTCGTGGACTATTACTCACGGTTTTGGGGTCCCGAAGCGATTTCCATAGTTGTTGAACTCCAAGGTGTGCTTACGTGTTGGTCATCAACACTCGCAGTTTTGGCCGATTCTGGCCCGTTTCATGGACTATTACTCACCGTTTTGGGGTCCCAAAGCGATTTCCATGGTTGTCGAATTCCAAGGTGCGCTTACATGTCGGTCATCAACAATCACAGTTTGGGCCGATTCTGGCCCGTTTCTTGGACTACTACTCTATTTTGGGGTCTTGGAGTCATTTCGATGATTGACGAACCCTTGGTGCGTTTACGTGTCGGTCATCAACACTCACATATTTGGCCGAGTCGTGTCCGTTTCGTGCACTATTACTCAGCGTTTTGGAGACCCAGAGGGATTTCCACGATTGATGAACCCCGGGGTTCGTTTATGTGTCTGTCGTCAACACTCACAGTTTTGGCCAATTCTGACATGTTTCGTGGACTATTACTCACGGTTTTGGGGTCCCGAAGCGATTTCCATAGTTGTTGAACTCCAAGGTGTGCTTACGTGTTGGTCATCAACACTCGCAGTTTTGGCCGATTCTGGCCCGTTTCATGGACTATTACTCACCGTTTTGGGGTCCCGAAGCGATTTCCATGGTTGTCGAATTCCAAGGTGCGCTTACATGTCGGTCATCAACAATCACAGTTTGGGCCGATTCTGGCCCGTTTCTTGGACTATTACTCTATTTTGGGGTCTTGGAGTCATTTCGATGATTGACGAACCCTTGGTGCGTTTACGTGTCGATGATCAACACTCACATATTCGGCCGAATCCTGTCCGTTTTGTGCACTATCACTCAGCGTTTTGGGGACCTAGAGCAATTTCCACGATCGATGAACCCCGGGGTTCGTTTATGTGTCCGTCGTCAACACTGAGAGTTTTGGCCAATTCTGACGGGTTTCGTGGACTATTACTCACCGTTTTGGGTTCCCGAAGCGATTTCCATAGTTGTTGAACCCCAAGGTGTCCTTACGTGTTGGTCATCAACACTCGCAGTTTTGGTTGATTCTGGCCCGTTTCATGGACTATTACTCACCGCTTTGGGGTCCCGAAGCGATTTCCATGGTTGTCGAACTCCAAGGTGCGCTTACGTGTCGGTCATCAACAATCACAGTTTGGGCCGATTCTGGCCCGTTTCTTGGACTACTACTCTATTTTGGGGTCTCGGAGTCATTTCCATGATTGACGAACCCCAGGGTGCGTTTATGTGTCGGTCATCAACACTCACATATTTGGCCGAATCGTGTCCGTTTCGTGCACTATTACTCAGCGTTTTGGAGACCCAGAGGGATTTCCACGATTGATGAACCCCGGGGTGCATTTATGTGTCTGTCGTCAACACTCACAGTTTTGGCCAATTCTGACATGTTTCGTGGACTATTACTCACGGTTTTGGGGTCCCGAAGTGATTTCCATAGTTGTTGAACTCCAAGGTGTGCTTACGTGTTGGTCATCAACACTCGCAGTTTTGGCCGATTCTGGCCCGTTTCATGGACTATTACTCACCATTTTGGGGTCCCAAAGCGATTTCCATGGTTGTCGAATTCCAAGGTGCGCTTACATGTCGGTCATCAACAATCACAGTTTGGGCCGATTCTGGCCCGTTTCTTGGACTACTACTCTATTTTGGGGTCTTGGAGTCATTTCGATGATTGACGAACCCTTGGTGCGTTTACGTGTCGGTGATCAACACTCACATATTCGGCCGATTCTAGTCCGTTTTGTGCACTATCACTCAGTGTTTTGGGGACCTAGAGCAATTTCCATGATCGATGAACCCCGGGGTTCGTTTATGTGTCCGTCGTCAACACTGAGAGTTTTGGCCAATTCTGACATGTTTCGTGGACTATTACTCACGGTTTTGGGGTCCCGAAGCGATTTCCATAGTTGTTGAACTCCAAGGTGTGCTTACGTGTTGGTCATCAACACTCACAGTTTTGGTTGATTCTGGCCTGTTTCATGGACTATTACTCACCGTTTTGGGGTCCCGAAGCGATTTCCATGGTTGTCGAACTCCAAGGTGCGCTTACGTGTCGGTCATCAACAATCACAGTTTGGGCCGATTCTGGCCCGTTTCTTGGACTACTACTCTATTTTGGGGTCTCAGAGTCATTTCCATGATTGACGAACCCCAGGGTGCGTTTACGTGTCGGTCATCAACACTCACATATTTGGCCGAATCGTGTCCGTTTCGTGCACTATTACTCAGTGTTTTGGAGACCCAGAGGGATTTCCACGATTGATGAACCCCGGGGTGCATTTATGTGTTTGTCGTCAACACTCACAGTTTTGGCCAATTCTGACATGTTTCGTGGACTATTACTCACGGTTTTGGGGTCCCGAAGTGATTTCCATTGTTGTTGAACTCCAAGGTGTGCTTACGTGTTGGTCATCAACACTCGCAGTTTTGGCCGATTCTGGCCCGTTTCATGGACTATTACTCACCGTTTTGGGGTCCCAAAGCGATTTCCATGGTTGTCGAACTCCAAGGTGCGCTTACGTGTCGGTCATCAACAATCACAGTTTGGGCCGATTCTGGCCCGTTTCTTGGACTACTACTCTATTTTGGGGTCTCAGAGTCATTTCCATGATTGACGAACCCCAGGGTGCGTTTACGTGTCGGTCATCAACACTCACATATTTGGCCGAATCGTGTCCGTTTCGTGCACTATTACTCAGTGTTTTGGCGACCCAGAGGGATTTCCACGATTGATGAACCCCGGGGTGCATTTATGTGTCTGTCGTCAACACTCACAGTTTTGGCCAATTCTGACATGTTTCGTGGAGGGACTATTACTCACGGTTTTGGGGTCCCGAAGCGATTTCCATAGTTGTTGAACCCCAAGGTGTGCTTACGTGTTGGTCATCAACACTCCCAGTTTTGGCCGATTCTGGCCCGTTTCATGGACTATTACTCACCGTTTTGGGGTCCCAAAGCGATTTCCATGATTGTCGAATTCCAAGGTGCGCTTACATGTCGGTCATCAACAATCACAGTTTGGGCCGATTCTGGCCCGTTTCTTGGACTATTACTCTATTTTGGGGTCTTGGAGTCATTTCGATGATTGACGAACCCTTGGTGCGTTTACGTGTCGGTCATCAACACTCACATATTCGGCCGATTCTAGTCCGTTTCGTGCACTATCACCCAGCGTTTTGGGGACCTAGAGCAATTTCCACGATCGATGAACCCCGGGGTTCGTTTATGTGTCCGTCGTCAACACTGACAGTTTTGGCCAATTCTGACGGGTTTCGTGGACTATTACTAACCGTTTTGGGTTCCCGAAGCGATTTCCATAGTTGTTGAACCCCAAGGTGTCCTTACGTGTTGGTCATCAACACTCGCAATTTTGGCCGATTCTGGCCCGTTTCATGGACTATTACTCACCGTTTTGGGGTCCCAAAGCGATTTCCATGGTTGTCGAACTCCAAGGTGCGCTTACGTGTCGGTCATCAACAATAACAGTTTGGGACGATTCTGGCCCGTTTCTTGGACTACTACTCTATTTTGGGGTCTCAGAGTCATTTCCATGATTGACGAACCCCAGGGTGCGTTTACGTGTCGGTCATCAACACTCACATATTTGGCCGAATCGTGTCCGTTTCGTGCAGTATTACTCAGTGTTTTGGAGACCTAGAGGGATTTCCACGATTGATGAACCCCGGGGTGCATTTATGTGTCTGTCGTCAACACTCACAGTTTTGGCCAATTCTGACATGTTTCGTGGACTATTACTCACGGTTTTGGGGTCCCGAAGCAATTTCCATAGTTGTTGAACTCCAAGGTGTGCTTACGTGTTGGTCATCAACACTCGCACTTTTGGCCGATTCTGGCCCTTTTCATGGACTATTACTCACCGTTTTGGGGTCCCAAAACGATTTCCATGGTTGTCGAATTCCAAGGTGCGCTTACATGTCGGTCATCAACAATCATAGTTTGGGCCGATTCTGGCCCATTTCTTGGACTATTACTCTATTTTGGGGTCTTGGAGTCATTTCGATGATTGACGAACCCTTGGTGCGTTTACGTGTCGGTCATCAACACTCACATATTCGGCCGATTCTAGTCCGCTTTGTGCACTATCACTCAACGTTTTGGGTACCTAGAGCAATTTCCACGATCGATGAACCCCGGGGTTCGTTTATGTGTCCGTCGTCAACACTGACAGTTTGGGCCAATTCTGACGGGTTTCGTGGACTATTACTCACCGTTTTGGGGTCCCGAAGCGATTTCCATAGTTGTTGAACCCCAAGGTGTCCTTACGTGTTGGTCATCAACACTCACATATTCGGCCGATTCTAGTCCGCTTTGTGCACTATCACTCAACGTTTTGGGTACCTAGAGCAATTTCCACGATCGATGAACCCCGGGGTTCGTTTATGTGTCCGTCGTCAACACTGACAGTTTTGGCCAATTCTGACGGGTTTCGTGGACTATTACTCACCGTTTTGGGGTCCCGAAGCGATTTCCATAGTTGTTGAACTCCAAGGTGTGCTTACGTGTTGGTCATCAACACTCACAGTTTTGGCCGATTCTGGCCCATTTCATGGACTATTACTCACCGTTTTGGGGTCCCAAAGCGATTTCCATGGTTGTCGAACTCCAAGGTGCGCTTACGTGTCGGTCATCAACAATCACAGTTTGGGCCGATTCTGGCCCGTTTCTTGGACTACTACTCTATTTTGGGGTCTCACAGTCATTTCCATGATTGACGAACGCCAGGGTGCGTTTACGTGTCGGTCATCAACACTCACATATTTGGCCGAATCGTGTCCGTTTCGTGCACTATTACTCAGTGTTTTGGCGACCCAGAGGGATTTCCATGATTGATGAACACCGGGGTGCATTTATGTGTCTGTCGTCAACACTCACAGTTTTGGCCAATTCTGACATGTTTCGTGGACTATTACTCACGGTTTTGGGGTCCCGAAGCGATTTCCATAGTTGTTGAACTCCAAGGTGTGCTTACGTGTTGGTCATCAACACTCCCAATTTTGGCCGATTCTGGCCCGTTTCATGGACTATTACTCACCGTTTTGGGGTCC
>NW_025228932.1:13512-24800 GCF_018294505.1 Triticum aestivum
TGTCCGTTTTGTGCACTATCACTCAGCGTTTTGGGGACCTAGAGCAATTTCCACGATCGATGAACCCCGGGGTTCGTTTATGTGTCCGTCGTCAACACTGAGAGTTTTGGCCAATTCTGACGGGTTTCGTGGACTATTACTCACCGTTTTGGGTTCCCGAAGCGATTTCCATAGTTGTTGAACCCCAAGGTGTCCTTACGTGTTGGTCATCAACACTCGCAGTTTTGGTTGATTCTGGCCCGTTTCATGGACTATTACTCACCGCTTTGGGGTCCCGAAGCGATTTCCATGGTTGTCGAACTCCAAGGTGCGCTTACGTGTCGGTCATCAACAATCACAGTTTGGGCCGATTCTGGCCCGTTTCTTGGACTACTACTCTATTTTAGGGTCTCGGAGTCATTTCCATGATTGACGAACCCTAGGGTGCGTTTATGTGTCGGTCATCAACACTCACATATTTGGCCGAATCGTGTCCGTTTCGTGCACTATCACTCAGCGATTTGGAGACCTAGAGGGATTTCCACGATTGATGAACCCCGGGGTGCATTTATGTGTCTGTCGTCAACACTCACAGTTTTGGCCAATTCTGACATGTTTCGTGGACTATTACTCACGGTTTTGGGGTCCCGAAGCGATTTCCATAGTTGTTGAACTCCAAGGTGTGCTTACGTGTTGGTCAACAACACTCGCAGTTTTGGCCGATTCTGGCCCGTTTCATGGACTATTACTCACTGTTTTGGGGTCCCAAAGCGATTTCCATGGTTGTCGAATTCCAAGGTGCGCTTACATGTCGGTCATCAACAATCACAGTTTGGGCCGATTCTGGCCCGTTTCTTGGACTATTACTCTATTTTGGGGTCTTGGAGTCATTTCGATGATTGACGAACCCTTGGTGCGTTTACGTGTCGATGATCAACACTCACATATTCGGCCGAATCGTGTCCGTTTTGTGCACTATCACTCAGCGTTTTGGGGACCTAGAGCAATTTCCACGATCGATGAACCCCGGGGTTCGTTTATGTGTCCGTTGTCAACACTGAGAGTTTTGGCCAATTCTGACGGGTTTCGTGGACTATTACTCACGGTTTTGGGGTCCCGAAGCGATTTCCATAGTTGTTGAACTCCAAGGTGTGCTTACGTGTTGGTCATCAACACTCGCAGTTTTGGCCGATTCTGGCCCGTTTCATGGACTATTACTCACCGTTTTGGGGTCCCGAAGCGATTTCCATGGTTGTCGAATTCCAAGGTGCGCTTACATGTCGGTCATCAACAATCACAGTTTGGGCCGATTCTGGCCCGTTTCTTGGACTATTACTCTATTTTGGGGTCTTGGAGTCATTTCGATGATTGACGAACCCTTGGTGCGTTTACGTGTCGATGATCAACACTCACATATTCGGCCGAATCCTGTCCGTTTTGTGCACTATCACTCAGCGTTTTGGGGACCTAGAGCAATTTCCACGATCGATGAACCCCGGGGTTCGTTTATGTGTCCGTCGTCAACACTGAGAGTTTTGGCCAATTCTGACGGGTTTCGTGGACTATTACTCACCGTTTTGGGTTCCCGAAGCGATTTCCATAGTTGTTGAACCCCAAGGTGTCCTTACGTGTTGGTCATCAACACTCGCAGTTTTGGTTGATTCTGGCCTGTTTCATGGATTATTACTCACCGCTTTGGGGTCCCGAAGCGATTTCCATGGTTGTCGAACTCCAAGGTGCGCTTACGTGTCGGTCATCAACAATCACAGTTTGGGCCGATTCTGGCCCGTTTCTTGGACTACTACTCTATTTTAGGGTCTCGGAGTCATTTCCATGATTGACGAACCCGAGGGTGCGTTTACGTGTCGGTCATCAACACTCACATATTTGGCCGAATCGTGTCCGTTTCGTGCACTATTACTCAGCGTTTTGGAGACCCAGAGGGATTTCCACGATTGATGAACCCCCGGGTGCATTTATGTGTCTGTCGTCAACACTGAGAGTTTTGGCCAATTCTGACATGTTTCGTGGACTATTACTCACCGTTTTGGGGTCCCGAAGCGATTTCCATAGTTGTTGAACCCCAAGGTGTCCTTACGTGTTGGTCATCAACACTCGCAGTTTTGGTTGATTCTGGCCCGTTTCATGGACTATTACTCACCGCTTTGGGGTCCCGAAGCGATTTCCATGGTTGTCGAACTCCAAGGTGCGCTTACGTGTCGGTCATCAACAATCACAGTTTGGGCCGATTCTGGCCCGTTTCTTGGACTACTACTCTATTTTAGGGTCTCGGAGTCATTTCCATGATTGACGAACCCGAGGGTGCGTTTACGTGTCGGTCATCAACACTCACATATTTGGCCGAATCGTGTCCGTTTCGTGCACTATTACTCAGCGTTTTGGAGACCCAGAGGGATTTCCACGATTGATGAACCCCGGGGTGCATTTATGTGTCTGTCGTCAACACTGAGAGTTTTGGCCAATTCTGACATGTTTCGTGGACTATTACTCACCGTTTTGGGGTCCCGAAGCGATTTCCATAGTTGTTGAACCCCAAGGTGTCCTTACGTGTTGGTCATCAACACTCGCAGTTTTGGTTGATTCTGGCCCGTTTCATGGACTATTACTCACCGCTTTGGGGTCCCGAAGCGATTTCCATGGTTGTCGAACTCCAAGGTGCGCTTACGTGTCGGTCATCAACAATCACAGTTTGGGCCGATTCTGGCCCGTTTCTTGGACTACTACTCTATTTTAGGGTCTCGGAGTCATTTCCATGATTGACGAACGCGAGGGTGCGTTTACGTGTCGGTCATCAACACTCACATATTTGGCCGAATCGTGTCCGTTTCGTGCACTATTACTCAGCGTTTTGGAGACCCAGAGGGATTTCCACGACTGATGAACCCCGGGGTGCATTTATGTGTCTGTCGTCAACAGTGAGAGTTTTGGCCAATTCTGACATGTTTCGTGGACTATTACTCACCGTTTTGGGGTCCCGAAGCGATTTCCATAGTTGTTAAATCCCAAGGTGTCCTTACGTGTTGGTCATCAACACTCGCAGTTTTGGTTGATTCTGGCCCGTTTCATGGACTATTACTCACCGCTTTGGGGTCCCGAAGCGATTTCCATGGTTGTCGAACTCCAAGGTGTGCTTACGTGTCGGTCATCAACAATCACAGTTTGGGCCGATTCTGGCCCGTTTCTTGGACTACTACTCTATTTTAGGGTCTCGGAGTCATTTCCATGATTGACGAACCCCAGGGTGCGTTTATGTGTCGGTCATCAACACTCACATATTTGGCCGAATCGTGTCCGTTTTGTGCACTATCACTCAGCTATTTGGAGACCTAGAGGGATTTCCACGATTGATGAACCCCGGGGTGCATTTATGTGTCTGTCGTCAACACTCACAGTTTTGGCCAATTCTGACATGTTTCGTGGACTATTACTCACGGTTTTGGGGTCCCGAAGTGATTTCCATAGTTGTTGAACTCCAAGGTGTGCTTACGTGTTGGTCATCAACACTCGCAGTTTTGGCCGATTCTAGCCCGTTTCATGGACTATTACTCACCGTTTTGGGGTCCCAAAGCGATTTCCATGGTTGTCGAACTCCAAGGTGCGCTTACGTGTCAGTCATCAACAATCACAGTTTGGGCCGATTCTGGCCCGTTTCTTGGACTACTACTCTATTTTGGGGTCTCGGAGTCATTTCCATGATTGACGAACCCCAGGGTGCGTTTACGTGTCGGTCATCAACACTCACATATTTGGCCGAATCGTGTCCGTTTCGTGCACTATTACTCAGCGTTTTGGAGACCCAGAGGGATTTCCACGATTGATGAACCCCGGGGTGCATTTATGTGTCTGTCGTCAACACTCACAGTTTTGGCCAATTCTGACATGTTTCGTGGACTATTACTCACGGTTATGGGGTCCCAAAGCGATTTCCATGGTTGTCGAATTCCAAGGTGCGCTTACATGTCGGTCATCAACAATCACAGTTTGGGCCGATTCTAGCCCGTTTCATGGACTATTACTCACCGTTTTGGGGTCCCAAAGCGATTTCCATGGTTGTCGAACTCCAAGGTGCGCTTACGTGTCAGTCATCAACAATCACAGTTTGGGCCGATTCTGGCCCGTTTCTTGGACTACTACTCTATTTTGGGGTCTCGGAGTCATTTCCATGATTGACGAACCCCAGGGTGCGTTTACGTGTCGGTCATCAACACTCACATATTTGGCCGAATCGTGTCCGTTTCGTGCACTATTACTCAGCGTTTTGGAGACCCAGAGGGATTTCCACGATTGATGAACCCCGGGGTGCATTTATGTGTCTGTCGTCAACACTCACAGTTTTGGCCAATTCTGACATGTTTCGTGGACTATTACTCACCGTTATGGGGTCCCAAAGCGATTTCCATGGTTGTCGAATTCCAAGGTGCGCTTACATGTCGGTCATCAACAATCACAGTTTGGGCCGATTCTGGCCCGTTTCTTGGACTATTACTCTATTTTGGGGTCTTGGAGTCATTTCGATGATTGACGAACCCTTGGTGCGTTTACGTGTCGATGATCAACACTCACATATTCGGCCGATTCTAGTCCGTTTTGTGCACTATCACTCAGCGTTTTGGGGACCTAGAGCAATTTCCACGATCGATGAACCCCGGGGTTCGTTTATGTGTCCGTCGTCAACACTGAGAGTTTTGGCCAATTCTGACGGGTTTCGTGGACTATTACTCACGGTTTTGGGGTCCCGAAGCGATTTCCATAGTTGTTGAACTCCAAGGTGTGCTTACGTGTTGGTCATCAACACTCGCAGTTTAGGCCGATTCTGGCCCGTTTCATGGACTATTACTCACCGTTTTGGGGTCCCGAAGCGATTTCCATGGTTGTCGAATTCCAAGGTGCGCTTACATGTCGGTCATCAACAATCACAGTTTGGGCCGATTCTGGCCCGTTTCTTGGACTATTACTCTATTTTGGGGTCTTGGAGTCATTTCGATGATTGACGAACCCTTGGTGCGTTTACGTGTCGATGATCAACACTCACATATTCGGCCGAATCGTGTCCGTTTTGTGCACTATCACTCAGCGTTTTGGGGACCTAGAGCAATTTCCACGATCGATGAACCCCGGGGTTCGTTTATGTGTCCGTCGTCAACACTGAGAGTTTTGGCCAATTCTGACGGGTTTCGTGGACTATTACTCACCGTTTTGGGTTCCCGAAGCGATTTCCATAGTTGTTGAACCCCAAGGTGTCCTTACGTGTTGGTCATCAACACTCGCAGTTTTGGTTGATTCTGGCCTGTTTCATGGACTATTACTCACCGCTTTGGGGTCCCGAAGCGATTTCCATGGTTGTCGAACTCCAAGGTGCGCTTACGTGTCGGTCATCAACAATCACAGTTTGGGCCGATTCTGGCCCGTTTCTTGGACTACTACTCTATTTTAGGGTCTCGGAGTCATTTCCATGATTGACGAACCCCAGGGTGCGTTTACGTGTCGGTCATCAACACTCACATATTTGGCCGAATCGTGTCCGTTTCGTGCACTATTACTCAGCGTTTTGGAGACCCAGAGGGATTTCCACGATTGATGAACCCCGGGGTGCATTTATGTGTCTGTCGTCAACACTGAGAGTTTTGGCCAATTCTGACATGTTTCGTGGACTATTACTCACCGTTTTGGGGTCCCGAAGCGATTTCCATAGTTGTTGAACCCCAAGGTGTCCTTACGTGTTGGTCATCAACACTCCCAGTTTTGGCCGATTCTGGCCCGTTTCATGGACTATTACTCACCGTTTTGGGGTCCCAAAGCGATTTCCATGGTTGTCGAACTCCAAGGTGCGCTTACGTGTCAGTCATCAACAATCACAGTTTGGGCCGATTCTGGCCCGTTTCTTGGACTACTACACTATTTTGGGGTCTCGGAGTCATTTCCATGATTGACGAACCCCAGGGTGCGTTTACGTGTCGGTCATCAACACTCACATATTTGGCCGAATCGTGTCCGTTTCGTGCACTATTACTCAGCGTTTTGGATACCCAGAGGGATTTCCACGATTGATGAACCCCGGGGTGCATTTATGTGTCTGTCGTCAACACTCACAGTTTTGGCCAATTCTGACATGTTTCGTAGACTATTACTCACGGTTTTGTGGTCCCGAAGCGATTTCCATAGTTGTTGAACTCCAAGGTGTGCTTACGTGTTGGTCATCAACACTCGCACTTTGGGCCGATTCTGGCCCGTTTCATGGACTATTACTCACCGTTTTGGGGTCCCAAAGCGATTTCCATGGTTGTCGAATTCCAAGGTGCGCTTACATGTCGGTCATCAACAATCACAGTTTGGGCCGATTCTGGCCCGTTTCTTGGACTATTACTCTATTTTGGGGTCTTGGAGTCATTTCGATGATTGACGAACCCTTGGTGCGTTTACGTGTCGATGATCAACACTCACATATTCGGCCGATTCTAGTCCTTTTGTGCACTATCACTCAGCGTTTTGGGGACCTAGAGCAATTTCCACGATCGATGAACCCCGGGGTTTGTTTATGTGTCCGTCGTCAACACTGAGAGTTTTGGCCAATTCTGACGGGTTTCGTGGACTATTACTCACCGTTTTGGGTTCCCTAAGCGATTTCCATAGTTGTTGAACCCCAAGGTGTCCTTACGTGTTGGTCATCAACACTCGCAGTTTTGGTTGATTCTGGCCCATTTCATGGACTATTACTCACCGCTTTGGGGTCCCGAAGCGATTTCCATGGTTGTCGAACTCCAAGGTGCGCTTACGTGTCGGTCATCAACAATCACAGTTTGGGCCGATTCTGGCCCGTTTCTTGGACTACTACTCTATTTTGGGGTCTCGGAGTCATTTCCATGATTGACGAACCCCAGGGTGCGTTTATGTGTCGGTCATCAACACTCACATATTTGGCCGAATCGTGTCCGTTTCATGCACTATTACTCAGCGTTTTGGAGACCTAGAGGGATTTCCACGATTGATGAACCCCGGGGTGCATTTATGTGTCTGTCGTCAACACTCACAGTTTTGGCAAATTCTGACATGTTTCGTGGACTATTACTCATGGTTTTGGGGTCCCGAAGCGATTTCCATAGTTTTTGAACTCCAAGATGTGCTTACGAGTTTGTCATCAACACTCCCAGTTTTGGCCGATTCTGGCCCGTTTCATGGACTATTACTCACCGTTTTGGGGTCCCAAAGCGATTTCCATGGTTGTCGAACTCCAAGGTGCGCTTACGTGTCAGTCATCAACAATCACAGTTTGGGCCGATTCTGGCCCGTTTCTTGGACTACTACTCTATTTTGGGGTCTCGGAGTCATTTCCATGATTGACGAACCCCAGGGTGCGTTTACGTGTCGGTCATCAACACTCACATATTTGGCCGAATCGTGTCCGTTTCGTGCACTATTACTCAGCGTTTTGGAGACCCAGAGGGATTTCCACGATTGATGAACCCCGGGGTGCATTTATGTGTCTGTCGTCAACACTCACAGTTTTGGCCAATTCTGACATGTTTCGTAGACTATTACTCACGGTTTTGTGGTCCCGAAGCGATTTCCATAGTTGTTGAACTCCAAGGTGTGCTTACGTGTTGGTCATCAACACTCGCACTTTGGGCCGATTCTGGCCCGTTTCATGGACTATTACTCACCGCTTTGGGGTCCCGAAGCGATTTCCATGGTTGTCGAACTCCAAGGTGCGCTTACGTGTCGGTCATCAACAATCACAGTTTGGGCCGATTCTGGCCCGTTTCTTGGACTACTACTCTATTTTGGGGTCTCGGAGTCATTTCCATGATTGACGAACCCCAGGGTGCGTTTATGTGTCGGTCATCAACACTCACATATTTGGCCGAATCGTGTCCGTTTCGTGCACTATTACTCAGCGTTTTGGAGACCCAAAGGGATTTCCACGATTGATGAACCCCGGGGTGCATTTATGTGTCTGTCGTCAACACTCACAGTTTTGGCCAATTCTGACATGTTTCGTGGACTATTACTCACGGTTTTGGGGTCCCGAAGTGATTTCCATAGTTGTTGAACTCCAAGGTGTGCTTACGTGTTGGTCATCAACACTCGTAGTTTTGGCCGATTCTGGCCCGTTTCATGGACTATTACTCACCATTTTGGGGTCCCAAAGCGATTTCCATGGTTGTCGAACTCAAAGGTGCGCTTACGTGTCAGTCATCAACAATCACAGTTTGGGCCGATTCTGGCCCGTTTCTTGGACTACTACTCTATTTTGGGGGCTCAGAGTCATTTCCATGATTGACGAACCCCAGGGTGCGTTTACGTGTCGGTCATCAACACTCACATATTTGGCCGAATCGTGTCTGTTTCGTGCACTATTACTCAGTGTTTTGGAGATCCAGAGGGATTTCCATGATTGATGAACCCCGGGGTGCATTTATGTGTCTGTCGTAAACACTGAGAGTTTTGGCCAATTCTGACATGTTTCCTGGACTATTACTCACGGTTTTGGGGTCCCGAAGCGATTTCCATAGTTTTTGAACTCCAAGATGTGCTTACGAGTTTGTCATCAACACTCCCAGTTTTGGCCGATTCTGGCCCGTTTCATGGACTATTACTCACCGTTTTGGGGTCCCAAAGCGATTTCCATGGTTGTCGAACTCCAAGGTGCGCTTACGTGTCAGTCATCAACAATCACAGTTTGGGCCGATTCTGGCCCGTTTCTTGGACTACTACTCTACTTTGGGGTCTCGGAGTCATTTCCATGATTGACGAACCCCAGGGTGCGTTTATGTGTCGGTCATCAACACTCACATATTTGGCCGAATCGTGTCCGTTTCGTGCACTATTACTCAGCGTTTTGGAGACCTAGAGGGATTTCCACGATTGATGAACCCCGGGGTGCATTTATGTGTCTGTCGTCAACACTCACAGTTTTGGCCAATTCTGACATGTTTCGTGGACTATTACTCACGGTTTTGGGGTCCCGAAGCGATTTCCATAGTTTTTGAACTCCAAGATGTGCTTACGAGTTTGTCATCAACACTCCCAGTTTTGGCCGATTCTGGCCCGTTTCATGGACTATTACTCACCGTTTTGGGGTCCCGAAGCGATTTCCATGGTTGTCGAATTCCAAGGTGCGCTTACATGTCGGTCATCAACAATCACAGTTTGGGCCGATTCTGGCCCGTTTCTTGGACTATTACTCTATTTTGGGGTCTTGGAGTCATTTCGATGATTAACGAACCCTTGGTGCGTTTACGTGTCGATGATCAACACTCACATATTCGGCCGAATCGTGTCCGTTTTGTGAACTATCACTCAGCGTTTTGGGGACCTAGAGCAATTTCCACGATCGATGAACCCCGGGGTTCGTTTATGTGTCCGTCGTCAACACTGAGAGTTTTGGCCAATTCTGACGGGTTTCGTGGACTATTACTCACCGTTTTGGGTTCCCGAAGCGATTTCCATAGTTGTTGAACCCCAAGGTGTCCTTACGTGTTGGTCATCAACACTAGCAGTTTTGGTTGATTCTGGCCCGTTTCATGGACTATTACTCACCGCTTTGGGGTCCCGAAGCGATTTCCATGGTTGTCGAACTCCAAGGTGCGCTTACGTGTCGGTCATCAACAATCACAGTTTGGGCCGATTCTGGCCCGTTTCTTGGACTACTACTCTATTTTAGGGTCTCGGAGTCATTTCCATGATTGACGAACCCCAGGGTGCGTTTACGTGTCGGTCATCAACATTCACATATTTGGCCGAATCGTGTCCGTTTCGTGCACTATTACTCAGCGTTTTGGAGACCCAGAGGGATTTCCACGATCGATGAACCCCGGGGTGCATTTATGTGTCTGTCGTCAACACTGAGAGTTTTGGCAAATTCTGACATGTTTCGTGGACTATTACTCACCGTTTTGGGGTCCCGAAGCGATTTCCATAGTTGTTGAACCCCAAGGTGTCCTTACGTGTTGGTCATCAACACTCCCAGTTTTGGCCGATTCTGGCCCGTTTCATGGACTATTACTCACCGTTTTGGGGTCCCAAAGCGATTTCCATGGTTGTCGAACTCCAAGGTGCGCTTACGTGTCAGTCATCAACAATCACAGTTTGGGCCGATTCTGGCCCGTTTCTTGGACTACTACTCTATTTTGGGGTCTCGGAGTCATTTCCATGATTGACGAACCCCAGGGTGCGTTTACGTCTCGGTCATCAACACTCACATATTTGGCCGAATCGTGTCCGTTTCGTGCACTATTACTCAGCGTTTTGGATACCCAGAGGGATTTCCACGATTGATGAACCCCGGGGTGCATTTATGTGTCTGTCGTCAACACTCACAGTTTTGGCCAATTCTGACATGTTTCGTAGACTATTACTCACGGTTTTGTGGTCCCGAAGCGATTTCCATAGTTGTTGAACTCCAAGGTGTGCTTACGTGTTGGTCATCAACACTCGCACTTTTGGCCGATTCTGGCCTGTTTCATGGACTATTACTCACCGTTTTGGGGTCCCAAAGCGATTTCCATGGTTGTCGAATTCCAAGGTGCGCTTACATGTCGGTCATCAACAATCACAGTTTGGGCCGATTCTGGCCCGTTTCTTGGACTATTACTCTATTTTGGGGTCTTGGAGTCATTTCGATGATTGACGAACCCTTGGTGCGTTTACGTGTCGATGATCAACACTCACATATTCGGCCGATTCTAGTCCGTTTTGTGCACTATCACTCAGCGTTTTGGGGACCTAGAGCAATTTCCACGATCGATGAACCCCGGGGTTTGTTTATGTGTCCGTCGTCAACACTTAGAGTTTTGGCCAATTCTGACGGGTTTCGTGGACTATTACTCACCGTTTTGGGTTCCCTAAGCGATTTCCATAGTTGTTGAACCCCAAGGTGTCCTTACGTGTTGGTCATCAACACTCGCAGTTTTGGTTGATTCTGGCCCGTTTCATGGACTATTACTCACCGCTTTGGGGTCCCGAAGCGATTTCCATGGTTGTCGAACTCCAAGGTGCGCTTACGTGTCGGTCATCAACAATCACAGTTTGGGCCGATTCTGGCCCGTTTCTTGGACTACTACTCTATTTTGGGGTCTCGGAGTCATTTCCATGATTGACGAACCCCAGGGTGCGTCTATGTGTCGGTCATCAACACTCACATATTTGGCCGAATCGTGTCCGTTTCGTGCACTATTACTCAGCGTTTTGGAGACCCAGAGGAATTTCCACGATTGATGAACCCCGGGGTGCATTTATGTGTCTGTCGTCAACACTCACAGTTTTGGCCAATTCTGACATGTTTCGTGGAC
>NW_025228932.1:24946-32420 GCF_018294505.1 Triticum aestivum
ACTCACCATTTTGGGGTCCCAAAGCGATTTCCATGGTTGTCGAACTCAAAGGTGCGCTTACGTGTCGGTCATCAACAATCACAGTTTGGGCCGATTCTGGCCCGTTTCTTGGACTACTACTCTATTTTGGGGTCTCAGAGTCATTTCCATGATTGACGAACCCCAGGGTGCGTTTACGTGTCGGTCATCAACACTCACATATTTGGCCGAATCGTGTCTGTTTCGTGCACTATTACTCAGTGTTTTGGAGACCCAGAGGGATTTCCACGATTGATGAACCCCGGGGTGCATTTATGTGTCTGTCGTCAACACTGAGAGTTTTGGCCAATTCTGACATGTTTCCTGGACTATTACTCACGGTTTTGGGGTCCCGAAGCGATTTCCATAGTTTTTGAACTCCAAGATGTGCTTACGAGTTTGTCATCAACACTCCCAGTTTTGGCCGATTCTGGCCCGTTTCATGGACTATTACTCACCGTTTTGGGGTCCCAAAGCGATTTCCATGGTTGTCGAATTCCAAGGTGCGCTTACATGTCGGTCATCAACAATCACAGTTTGGGCCGATTCTGGCCCGTTTCTTGGACTATTACTCTATTTTCGGGTCTTGGAGTCATTTCGATGATTGACGAACCCTTGGTGCGTTTACGTGTCGATGATCAACACTCACATATTCGGCCGATTCTAGTCCGTTTTGTGCACTATCACTCAGCGTTTTGGGGACCTAGAGCAATTTCCACTATCGATGAACCCCGGGGTTTGTTTATGTGTCCGTCGTCAACACTGAGAGTTTTGGCCAATTCTGACGGGTTTCGTGGACTATTACTCACCGTTTTGGGTTCCCTAAGCGATTTCCATAGTTGTTGAACCCCAAGGTGTCCTTACGTGTTGGTCATCAACACTCGCATTTTTGGTTGATTCTGGCCCGTTTCATGGACTATTACTCACCGCTTTGGGGTCCCGAAGCTATTTCCATGGTTGTCGAACTCCAAGGTGCGCTTACGTGTCGGTCATCAACAATCACAGTTTGGGCCGATTCTGGCCCGTTTCTTGGACTACTACTCTATTTTGGGGTCTCGGAGTCATTTCCATGATTGACGAACCCCAGGGTGCGTTTATGTGTCGGTCATCAACACTCACATATTTGGCCGAATCGTGTCCGTTTCGTGCACTATTACTCAGCGTTTTGGAGACCCAGAGGGATTTCCACGATTGATGAACCCCGGGGTGCATTTATGTGTCTGTCGTCAACACTCACAGTTTTGGCCAATTCTGACATGTTTCGTGGACTATTACTCACGGTTTTGGGGTCCCGAAGTGATTTCCATAGTTGGTGAACTCCAAGGTGTGCTTACGTGTTGGTCATCAACACTCGCAGTTTTGGCCGATTCTGGCCCGTTTCATGGACTATTACTCACCATTTTGGGGTCCCAAAGCGATTTCCATGGTTGTCGAACTCAAAGGTGCGCTTACGTGTCGGTCATCAACAATCACAGTTTGGGCCGATTCTGGCCCGTTTCTTGGACTACTACTCTATTTTGGGGTCTCAGAGTCATTTCCATGATTGACGAACCCCAGGGTGCGTTTACGTGTCGGTCATCAACACTCACATATTTGGCCGAATCGTGTCTGTTTCGTGCACTATTACTCAGTGTTTTGGAGACCCAGAGGGATTTCCACGATTGATGAACCCCGGGGTGCATTTATGTGTCTGTCGTCAACACTGAGAGTTTTGGCCAATTCTGACATGTTTCCTGGACTATTACTCACGGTTTTGGGGTCCCGAAGCGATTTCCATAGTTTTTGAACTCCAAGATGTGCTTACGAGTTTGTCATCAACACTCCCAGTTTTGGCCGATTCTCGCCCGTTTCATGGACTATTACTCACCGTGTTGGGGTCCCAAAGCGATTTCCGTGGTTGTCGAACTCCAAGGTGCGCTTACGTGTCAGTCATCAACAATCACAGTTTGGGCCGATTCTGGCCCGTTTCTTGGACTACTACTCTATTTTGGGGTCTCGGAGTCATTTCCATGATTGACGAACCCCAGGGTGCGTTTACGTGTCGGTCATCAACACTCACATATTTGGCCGAATCGTGTCCGTTTCGTGCACTATTACTCAGCGTTTTGGAGACCCAGAGGGATTTCCACGATTGATGAACCCCGGGGTGCATTTATGTGTCTGTCGTCAGCACTCACAGTTTTGGCCAATTCTGACATGTTTCGTGGACTATTACTCACGGTTTTGTGGTCCCAAAGCGATTTCCATAGTTGTTGAACTCCAAGGTGTGCTTACGTGTTGGTCATCAACACTCGCACTTTTGGCCGATTCTGGCCCGTTTCATGGACTATTACTCACCGTTTTGGGGTCCCAAAGCGATTTCCATGGTTGTCGAATTCCAAGGTGCGCTTACATGTCGGTCATCAACAATCACAGTTTGGGCCGATTCTGGCCCGTTTCTTGGACTATTACTCTATTTTGGGGTCTTGGAGTCATTTCGATGATTGACGAACCCTTGGTGCGTTTACGTGTCGATGATCAACACTCACATATTCGGCCGATTCTAGTCCGTTTTGTGCACTATCACTCAGCGTTTTGGGGACCTAGAGCAATTTCCACGATCGATGAACCCCGGGTATTGTTTATGTGTCCGTCGTCAACACTGAGAGTTTTGGCCAATTCTGACGGGTTTCGTGGACTATTACTCACCGTTTTGGGTTCCCTAAGCGATTTCCATAGTTGTTGAACCCCAAGGTGTCCTTACGTGTTGGTCATCAACACTCGCACTTTTGGCCGATTCTGGCCCGTTTCATGGACTATTACTCACCGTTTTGGGGTCCCAAAGCGATTTCCATGGTTGTCGAATTCCAAGGTGCGCTTACATGTCGGTCATCAACAATCACAGTTTGGGCCGATTCTGGCCCGTTTCTTGGACTATTACTCTATTTTGGGGTCTTGGAGTCATTTCGATGATTGACGAACCCTTGGTGCGTTTACGTGTCGATGATCAACACTCACATATTCGGCCGATTCTAGTCCGTTTTGTGCACTATCACTCAGCGTTTTGGGGACCTAGAGCAATTTCCACGATCGATGAACCCCGGGGTTTGTTTATGTGTCCGTCGTCAACACTGAGAGTTTTGGCCAATTCTGACGGGTTTCGTGGACTATTACTCACCGTTTTGGGTTCCCTAAGCGATTTCCATAGTTGTTGAACCCCAAGGTGTCCTTACGTGTTGGTCATCAACACTCGCAGTTTTGGTTGATTCTGGCCCGTTTCATGGACTATTACTCACCGCTTTGGGGTCCCGAAGCGATTTCCATGGTTGTCGAACTCCAAGGTGCGCTTACGTGTCGGTCATCGACAATCATAGTTTGGGCCGATTCTGGCCCGTTTCTTGGACTACTACTCTATTTTGGGGTCTCGGAGTCATTTCCATGATTGACGAACCCCAGGGTGCGTTTACGTGTCGGTCATCAACACTCACATATTTGGCCGAATCGTGTCCGTTTCGTGCACTATTACTCAGCGTTTTGGAGACCCAGAGGGATTTCCACGATTGATGAACCCCGGGGTGCATTTATGTGTCTGTCGTCAACACTCACAGTTTTGGCCAATTCTGACATGTTTCGTGGACTATTACTCACGGTTTTGGGGTCCCGAAGTGATTTCCATAGTTGTTGAACTCCAAGGTGTGCTTACGTGTTGGTCATCAACACTCGCAGTTTTGGCCGATTCTGGCCCGTTTCATGGACTATTACTCACCGTTTTGGGGTCCCAAAGCGATTTCCATGGTTGTCGAATTCCAAGGTGCACTTACATGTCGGTCATCAACAATCACAGTTTGGGCCGATTCTGGCCCGTTTCTTGGACTATAACTCTATTTTGGGGTCTTGGAGTAATTTCGATGATTGACGAACCCTTGGTGCGTCTACGTTTCGGTGATCAACACTCACATATTCGGCCGATTCTAGTCCGTTTTGTGCACTATCACTCAGCGTTTTGGGGACCTAGAGCAATTTCCACGATCGATGAACCCCGGGGTTCGTTTATGTGTCCGTCGTCAACACTGAGAGTTTTGGCCAATTCTGACGGGTTTCGTGGACTATTACTCGCCGTTTTGGGGTCCCGAAGTGATTTCCATAGTTGTTGAACCCCAAGCTGTCCTTACGTGTTGGTCATCAACACTCGCAGTTTTGGCCGATTCTGGCCCGTTTCATGGACTATTACTCACCGTTTTGGGGTCCCAAAGCGATTTCCATGGTTGTCGAACTCCAAGGTGCGCTTACGTGTCGGTCAACAACAATCACAGTTTGGGCCGATTCTGGCCCGTTTCTTGGACTACTACTCTATTTTGGGGTCTCAGAGTCATTTCCATGATTGACGAACCCCAGGGTGCGTTTACATGTCGGTCATCAACACTCACATATTTGGCTGAATCGTGTCCGTTTCGTGCACTATTACTCAATGTTTTGGAGACCCAGAGGGATTTCCACGATTGATGAACCCCGGGGTGCATTTATGTGTCTGTCGTCAACACTCACAGTTTGGCCAATTCTGACATGTTTCGTGGACTATTACTCACGGTTTTGGGGTCCCGAAGTGATTTCCATAGTTGTTGAACTCCAAGGTGTGCTTACGTGTTGGTCATCAACACTCGCAGTTTTGGCCGATTCTGGCCCGTTTCATGGACTATTACTCACCGTTTTGGGGTCCCAAAGCGATTTCCATGGTTGTCGAATTCCAAGGTGCGCTTACATGTCGGTCATCAACAATCACAGTTTGGGCCGATTCTGGCCCGTTTCTTGGACTATTACTCTATTTTGGGGTCTTGGTGTCATTTTGATGATTGACGAACCCTTGGTGCGTTTACGTGTCGGTGATCAACACTCACATATTCGGCCGATTCTAGTCCGTTTTGTGCACTATCACTCAGCGTTTTGGGGACCTAGAGCAATTTCCACGATCGATGAACCCCGGGGTTCGTTTATGTGTCCGTCGTCAACACTGAGAGTTTTGGCCAATTCTGACGGGTTTCGTGGACTATTACTCACCGTTTTGGGGTCCCGAAGCGATTTCCATAGTTGTTGAACCCCAAGGTGTTCTTACGTGTTGGTCGTCAACACTGACAGTTTTGGCCGATTCTGGCCCGTTTCATGGACTATTACTCACCGTTTTGGGGTCCCAAAGCGATTTGCATGGTTGTCGAATTCCAAGGTGCGCTTACATGTCGGTCATCAACAATCACGGTTTGGGCCGATTCTGGCCCGTTTCTTGGACTATTACTCTATTATGGGGTCTTGGAGTCATTTCGATGATTGACGAACCCTTGGTGCGTTTACGTGTCGGTCATCAACACTCACATATTCGGCCGATTCTAGTCCGTTTTGTGCACTATCACTCAGCGTTTTGGGGACCTAGAGCAATTTCCACGATCGATGAACCCCGGGGTTCGTTTATGTGTCCGTCGTCAACACTGAGAGTTTTGGCCAATTCTGACGGGTTTCGTGGACTATTAGTCACCGTTTTGGGGTCCCGAAGCGATTTCCATAGTTGTTGAACCCCAAGGTGTCCTTACATGTTGGTCATCAACACTCCCAGTTTTGGCCGATTCTGGCCAGTTTCATGGACTATTACTCACCGTTTTGGGGTCCCAAAGCGATTTCCATGGTTGTCGAATTCCAAGGTGCGCTTACATGTCGGTCATCAACAATCACGGTTTGGGCCGATTCTGGCCCGTTTCTTGGACTATTACTCTATTATGGGGTCTTGGAGTCATTTCGATGATTGACGAACCCTTGGTGCGTTTACGTGTCGGTCATCAACACTCACATATTCGGCCGATTCTAGTCCGTTTTGTGCACTATCACTCAGCGTTTTGGGGACCTAGAGCAATTTCCACGATCGATGAACCCCGGGGTTCGTTTATGTGTCCGTCGTCAACACTGAGAGTTTTGGCCAATTCTGATGGGTTTTGTGGACTATTACTCACCGTTTTGGGGTCCCGAAGCGATTTCCATAGTTGTTGAACCCCAAGGTGTCCTTACGTGTTGGTCGTCAACACTGACAGTTTTGGCCGATTCTGGCCCGTTTCATGGACTATTACTCACCGTTTTGGGGTCCCAAAGCGATTTGCATGGTTGTCGAACTCCAAGGTGCGCTTACGTGTCGGTCATCAACAATCACAGTTTGGGCCGATTCTGGCCCGTTTCTTGGACTACTACTCTATTTTGGGGTCTCGGAGTCATTTCCATGATTGACGAACCCCAGGGTGCGTTTACGTGTCGGTCATCAACACTCACATATTTGGCCGAATCGTGTCCGTTTCGTGCACTATTACTCCGTGTTTTGGAGACCCAGAGGGATTTCCATGATTGATGAACCCCGGGGTGCATTTATGTGTCTGTCGTCAACACTCACAGTTTTGGCCAATTCTGACATGTTTCGTGGACTATTACTCACGGTTTTGGGGTCCCGAAGCGATTTCCATAGTTGTTGAACTCCAAGGTGTGCTTACGTGTTGGTCATCAACACTCCCAGTTTTGGCCGATTCTGGCCCGTTTCATGGACTATTACTCACCGTTTTGGGGTCCCAAAGCGATTTCCATGGTTGTCGAATTCCAAGGTGCGCTTACATGTCGGTCATCAACAATCACAGTTTGGGCCGATTCTGGCCCGTTTCTTGGACTATTACTCTATTTTGGGGTCTTGGAGTCATTTCGATGATTGACGAACCCTTGGTGCGTTTACGTGTCGATGATCAACACTCACATATTCGGCCGATTCTAGTCCGTTTTGTGCACTATCACTCAGCGTTTTGGGGACCTAGAGCAATTTCCACGATCGATGAACCCCGAGGTTTGTTTATGTGTCCGTCGTCAACACTGAGAGTTTTGGCCAATTCTGACGGGTTTCGTGGACTATTACTCACCGTTTTGGGTTCCCTAAGCGATTTCCATAGTTGTTGAACCCCAAGGTGTCCTTACGTGTTGGTCATCAACACTCGCATTTTTGGTTGATTGTGGCCCGTTTCATGGACTATTACTCACCGCTTTGGGGTCCCGAAGCGATTTCCATGGTTGTCGAACTCCAAGGTGCGCTTACGTGTCGGTCATCAACAATCACAGTTTTGGCCGATTCTGGCCCGTTTCTTGGACTACTACTCTATTTTGGGGTCTCGGAGTCATTTCCATGATTGACGAACCCCAGGGTGCGTTTATGTGTCGGTCATCAACACTCACATATTTGGCCGAATCGTGTCCGTTTCGTGCACTATTACTCAGCGTTTTGGAGACCCAGAGGGATTTCCACGATTGATGAACCCCGGGGTGCATTTATGTGTCTGTCGTCAACACTCACAGTTTTGGCCAATTCTGACATGTTTCGTGGACTATTACTCACGGTTTTGGGGTCCCGAAGTGATTTCCATAGTTGTTGAACTCCAAGGTGTGCTTACGTGTTGGTCATCAACACTCG